>NW_016814022.1:120542-128845 GCF_001698545.2 Rhinopithecus bieti
GAGAGATCTGCTGTTAGTCTGATGGGCTTCCCTTTGTGGGTAACCTGACCTTTCTCTCTGGCTGCCCTTAACATTTTTTCTTTCATTTCAACTTTGGTGAATCTGACAATTATGTGTCTTGGAGTTGCTCTTCTCGAGGAGTATCTTTGTGGCATTCTCTGTATTTCCTGAATTTGAATGTTGGCCTGCCTTGCTAGGTTGGGGAAGTTCTCCTGGATAATATCCTGCAGAGTGTTTTCCAACTTGGTTCCATTCTCCCTGTCACTTTCAAGTATACCAATCAGACATAGATTCGGTCTTTTCACATAATCCCATATTTCTTGGAGGCTTTGTTCATTTCTTTTTACTCTTTTTTCTCTAAAGTTCTCGCTTCGTTTCATTCATTTGATCTTCAATAACTGATACTCTTTCTTCCAGTTGATTGAGTTGATTGTTGAAGCTTGTGCATTTGTCACATAGTTCTCGTGTCATGGTTTTCATCTCTATCAGGTCGTTTATGGACTTCTCTGCATTGGTTATTCTAGTTATCCATCCATCAAATCCTTTTCAAGGTTTTTAGTTTCTTTGCACTGAGTTCATAGTTCCTCCTTTAGCTCTGAGAAGTTTGATCGACTGAAGCCTTCTTCTCTCAACTCATCAAAGTCATTCTCTGTCCAGCTTTGTTCCATTGCTGGCGTGGAGCTATGTTCCTTTGGAGGGGGAGAGGCACTCTGATTTTTTGAATTTCCAGCCTTTCTGCACTGCTTTTTCCCCATCTTTGTGGTTTTGTCTACCTTTGGTCTTTGATGATGGTGATGTACAGATGGGGTTTTGGTGTGGATGTCCTTTCTGTTTGTTAGTTTTCCTCCTGACAGTCAGGACCCTCAGCTGCAGGTCTGTTGGAGTTTGCTTGAGGTCCACCCCAGACCCTGTTTGCCTGGGTATCAGCAGCAAAGGCTGCAGAAGAGAGAATATTGCTGAACAGCAAGTGTTGCTGTCTGTTTGTTGCTCTGGAAGCTTCGTCTCAGAGGTGTACCCAGCTGTGTGAGGTGTGACATGTCAGTCTGCTCCTAGTGGGGGATGTCTCCCAGTTAGGCTACTCGGGGGTCAGGGACCCACTTGAGCAGGCAGTCTGTCTGTTCTCAGATCTCAACCTCCATGCTGGGAGGATCACTAATCTCTTCAAAGCTCAGTTGGAAATGCAGAAATCACCTGCCTTCTGTGTCACTCACGTTGGGAGCTAGAGGCTGGAGCTGTTCCTATTCGGCCATCTTGGGCACCCCTTTCTTCTTTATTTTTGAAGGATAGTCTTGCCATTTATAGAATTGTTGGTTTACACTTTTTTTCTAGCACTTTATATATGTCATTCTACTATTTTCTGGCCTTCATAGTTTCAAAGCAAAATTGGCTGTTAATCTTTTTGATGATTCCTTGCACATAATGTGTCACTTGTTTCTTGCTTTTTTCAATATTATCTCTTCATCTTCAGTCCAAAAACTGCCTGAAAAGTTGAGAGCATTTGTACAATGAAATAATATATGAAGAGGACCTGACCTGCAGAAGGACCTCAATAAATACTGGGTAATATAAATGATTCCTGTTATTTAGTGGGTGATTCTACATGCATTTGATTTTTAATTTAAATAATTAGCCATAATTATCACTTAAAATATCTTTAAAAATTCACACTGAGAAAGTCTAGATGTTGGACTTACTAGAAAAAGACTTTCAGTCAATTGTGTTAAATATGCCCAAAGAACTAAGGGATAATTTGATTATAATTTGCTTCAGTGTGGATTTCTTTGAGTTCATTCTACTTAGAGTTCATTGAGCAACTTGAATAAGCTGGTTCAGACTTTTAGCAAATTGGGAAGTTTTCAGCCATTATTTCTTGAAATATTTTTTCTGCTTCATGTCTCTCATTTTTCCTTTAAGACTCCCACAATGTATATTAGGTAAGCTTGATGTTAATTATCTTATCACATTCTCTGACTCTTTCTTCTGCTTGCTGAAATCTGCTATTAAACCCCTATAATTAATTTTCTATTTGTTATTGTACCATTCAGCTCCAGAATTTCTATTTGGTTCTGTTTTATAATTTATATCACTTTTCTATACTCTCCTTTTGTTCATAAATCATTTTCCTGATTTCTTTTATTTCTTTGTCCATGGTTTTCTTTAGCTCTTTGGGCATATTTAAGGCAACTGATTGAAAGTCTTTTGTAGTAAGTTCAATATATAGACCTTCTCAGTATGAACTTTTAAAGACATTTTAAGAGATAATTATGACTTTTTATTTAAATTAATAATCAGGCTGGGTGTGATCCCAGTTCACACCTGTAATCTCAGCACTTTGGGAAGCAGAGGCAGGTGGATTTCTTGAGCTCAGGAGTTTAATACCAGCCTGGGCAACATGGCGAAACCCTGTCTCTACAAAAAATACAAAAATTAGCCAGGCATGATGGTGCACGTCTGTAGTCCCAGCTACTCAGGAACATAAAATGGGAGAATCACATCAGCCCAGGAAGTCAAGGCTGCAGTGAGCCAAGATCATGCACGGCACTCCAGCCCGGGTGACAGAGCAAGACCCTGTCTCAAAAAAAAAAAAAAAAAAAAAAAAAAAAAATCAACTGCATGTAGAACCACCTACTAAGTTACAGGAATTTTCTATATTACCCAATATTTACTGCAGTCCTCCTGTAGGCCAGGTCTTGTTCATATATTATTTTGTTGGACAAGTACACTGACCTTTGACAGGAGAAGAAACTGAGGCACAGGATTAGTAAAGTCATATGATTAGTAAATGGCAATACCAACATATGAACAAGGCAACTTTAACAGAGAACGCTCACTTATAGTCATCATGCTTTAGCTTCTCTCAGCTGTAGTTTGCCTTTGTGGGGGCAATGATAACCTAGGACTCTGCCTAGTGAGTGTAAGTTTCTTTAACATCAGTCATAATGGCCACCCTAAGGTTAAAAACATCCAAATATGTATCTTGAAATTTCAAGCATAATGCACGTCATAAAGAGGAAAGGACACGGTGAAATAGAAGCCCACAGCTGAGCCCACAGTCATCCTAGAAAGGAAATCAAGTGTGGCCTAGCTTAGAATCAGATCTTTCAGTAGAGGACTCAACAGACCAGGTAAAATATGAGCAAAACATGTTCTAGGCTGAGGAAAGCAGCAAATACCTGAAAAGGACAAAAAAGTGATCACTTAAGGTATTAAAAGAAGCCCAAAATCCCTAGGAAGAAGCAGGACATAAGTCTGGAGAGTTAGGAAGATGCCTCATTCCAGGATTAAGAGTTTGGATTTTATCCTAAAGGTGAGGGGTAGACATTTAACGGTTGTAGGTGGTAAAGAAACATAACAACATAGAATCTGACAAGGGAGAAAGTGAGGCAAACAATTAGGAGGCTAGCATGGTAACTATGAGTTGATGGTGGCTTGAACAAGGGGTAGGAATGGAGATAGATAGTGGTAATAGGGACATAGAGTGTAAGCATGCAGGAAATACTGCAGAGGAGTACTCACATGATGTACCTGATTGGGTGACTGATTGAATGTTGGGAATTAAGATGTTTAAATCTTTATTATGTGGACAATGTTTTCATTTCTTTCTTCCTCTATTAACATAAAAATTAAGCGTATACTTTTTTTTCTGATACAGTCTCACTCTTTTGCCCAGGCTAGAGTGCAGTGGTGCCATCTCAGCTCACTGCAACCTCCGCCTCCCAGGTGCAAATGATTCTTGTGCCTCAGCCTCCTGAGTAGCCGGGATTACAGACATGTACCACAACACTTGGCTAATTTTTGTACTTTTAGTAGAGACGAATTTTCTTCATGTTGGCCAGGCTGGTCTTGAACTCCTGGCCTCAAGTGATCCGCCTGCCTTGGCCTCCCAAAGTGATGAGATTACAGATGTGAGCCACCATGCGCAGCCAAAAACAAGCATACACTTTTAAATTCTACTTGTAGTTATTTATCTTCACAGTAAAAAAACTAAAATGATACATCTTCAATTATTATACTTAGAATGAGATCCTGTAATTTTCTTATTTCTATATATAGATGAGAAAATGAGTAAAATAGCAGAACACATTTACTTCCTGCCACCTCTCTCCCACCCACTTGTGTATTTGTTGCTGTAATTAGAAAGTTGTGACCATATTATCATTATTAAATTATTTATTAGGTAATAATTTGTATCTTATGTGTCAAAAATTTCATTTTTTCATTGCTTTGTAATTGCAACATGTTTTTAATGGATCTATGTTTAAATTATTTCAAATGTTTTCTAATATTTATTTTATATCAAAATTTCACCTTTCTTGAGTTTTTAATTTTGACTCCTTCTTGAATAAGGGAAGTATATCTTCAATTGTTTCAGAAAATGGGTGGTATGATGTTTGAAACTTGAGGTATCTGAAAATGTCTTTGTTTTCCTTTTCTTGAATAAATGATAACTTGAGTAGGCAGACGCTATAGGTCAAATCTTCCCCAGGCAACTGTAGATATTATTCTATTCAGTTTTGAAGTTTAATGCTGAAAACAAGTTTTCTTTTTTTGCAATTAATCAATTTTTTTTTGCCACCTGGATTTTTGTTGAACTTTTTTCATACCTTAGATACCAGAAGCCTTCCCTCGCCCTCTCAAGACTGGACTATGGCCTTTCCAATGTGTTTTCAGAGTACCATATATTACCCCTAATGTAAAATCATAATACCACATTGTATAATAATTGCCTGATTCTTGTATGTATGTCACCCACTAGACACCAATTCTTTTAAGGTAGGACTGTGTCTTAGTGATCTTTCTATCCCTAATTCTTTTTTTTTTTTTTTTGAGATGGAGTCTCGCTCTGTCACCCAGGCTGGAGTGCAGTGGCCGGATCTCAGCTCACTGCAAGCTCCGCCTCCCGGGTTCATGCCATTTTCCTGCCTCAGGCTCCCAAGTAGCTGGGACTACAGGCACCCGCCAACGCGCCCGGCTAGTTTTTTGTATTTTTTAGTAGAGACAAGGTTTCACCATGTTAGCCAGGATGGTCTCGATCTCCTGACCTCGTGATCTGCCCGCCTCGGCCTCCCAAAGTGCTGGGATTACAGGCTTGAGCCACCGCACCCGGCCTCTATCCCTAATTCTTAGCACATAGCAAATATTACCAAAATATTCACTGATTAATGAGTTGATAGAGCATTTAATATTGAAATTTTTAACAAGATAGATCATTAATATATTTCAAAACACATTGAGTCCTTTTCATTTTTAGGAAGTATTGTATTGGTTCAAAGTATTACTTCAGATAGCTTCTGATGTATCTGTGGTTGCTGTCTCTGTTCTATTTACCCCAATCTCTTCTTCAGGAAGAAGCTGGGGCATAATCTTTCTACCATTTCCTTTAATGGTTGTCACCTATTTGTACTTTCCATTCATATTTTGGAAGAGTTTTTCAAGCTTTTACTCTAATCATTGATTTATTATTCTGCAATACTGATTCCATCTTTGACTATGTCCAAATTACATGTGAATTGCCATTGCATGTTGTTCTGTGTCCTTACAGCCTTAACTTATCCAACTTTGGTTTTATTTCACCTTGTCTCTAGTTCTCTCCTTATCTTAGTCTAATAGCTTATATATTTCATCTCTTTTTGCATAGAAAATACAAAGCAGATTCTCTCCATATACTTCTGCTTCTAGTAAATCATTTTCCAAAGTATTCACTTTCTTTGCATTTTGAAGACTCTCTTTCAGAAAGCATAATCTTTTCAAAGGGGTGCTTTCTCTTGTAGTTACTTGTTCCAAGCCTTGTGTCAACCTTACTACCTGAATGTGTGGATTTTGGTTCTTGGCTCTTCTCATTTTCTGTCTGATGCTATTAGTTCTTCAGCGTAGATGTTGAGCTGGAAGACATATAGACATGCACAGTCAACAGCTAACCTTTTGGCTTGAAGCTGACATTTATCAACTTTGTCACTGCAGGTCTTGGGCTGAGGTAAGACTCTTTACCTTTAATAGGTAGTTACTTTACTATAAAGATAAGAATTCCTAGTTAATCAGAAACAATGATTTGTCTTTTTCTTCATAAGAACCACATATGAAAAACTAAACCCCCAGAGAAATAAACACCCAGTTCTGTCTGTCCAACCCCTTTCATTATTAGTTTCCCAAGCTTGGATACAGAGCATCACACCTATCTACTCCCTTTGGGTTATTGCTGGTATTCTCCATAGCTCCAAATGGGTCACAGAGAGAGAAACTAATGGTAGAGATTAGGGCAAAGAGGTGTAAAATACTTCTTAGCCATCATGCATAACAGTTAAGTTACTAGTAGGGGCGGTGAGGCTGGTAGCTTCCTTACTATCCTTCCATACCAACACCTTTGCTTGCCTTCCAACAAAAAAGTACATGTCCATTTCAGCTTCACACTTCTTGCAATAAGTGCAATATCCTATCAAATTCTGGAACTAGGGTGCTTGTCAACAGGGTTATAGCTGCTCTTATGGTACTTTTCTGTGAGTTAGAAAAAGCACCTCTCTGAGAAGACACAGGCTGAAGGAGGCAAGGCTTTGCAAGTGAGCACAGCCTGCTCAACCATACACAGTGGCCCTCATTGTCAATCTGTATTCCAAGGCCATTGTGAGTTCTCATGTTTTCTGATTTTCATAAGCATTTTAGTTGGAGAGTCTGCAATATAAACAGCCAGTCCAGATGTCATCGTAAATCAGAAGTCAACCAGATTCCATTAATAGTGATATTTCACATCAAAGATTTGACTGAGAACATACCTGACATTCCAAGTCATAGTAAGTGTTTATATTGGCAGGTTTCCTTGTCCTTAGATTTATATTCAGAATTCTCAATAAATTATTAAGCAGTTTTAAAACTAGGATTCAAAATATTTTTGAGACACAGTCTCTCTCTGTTGCCCAGGCTGCAGTGCAGTGGCATGATCTCGGCTCACTGAAATCTCTGCCTTCTGGGTTCAATTAATCTGCCTGCCTCAGCCTCCTGTAAAGCTGGGATTACAGGTGTGCACCACCACACCTGGCTAATTTTTGTATTTTTAGCAGAAACGGGTTTTCACCATGTTGGCCAGGCTGGTCCCAAACTCCTGACCTCAAGTGATCAGCCCACCTTGGCCTCCCGAAGTGCTGGGATGACAGGCGTGAGCCACTGCACCCGTCCAGGTTCTAAAATATCTTTCAAAGGCCCGCAATTCCCCCATTTTCTTTTAATAATTAATTAATTATGATTCTTATTATTAAATAGAGATGTGGTCTCACTATGTTGCCCAGGCTGGTCTCAAATTCCTGAGCTCAAGTGATCCTCTGCCCTTGGCCTCCCAAAGTGTTAGGATTATATGTGTGAGCACCACACCTGGCCAGTTCCCCATTTTCATGCCACCATACCCAACCTCCAATGCCACATCACTGCTCACTAACTTGAGGTATATAATAATATGAGTGAAGGAAAATTGTAATAAAATTATGTCATTATTTTAAAAGATTATTCCTCAAATAAATATCTCAACTTAATTTCTAACCTTCATAAAACATATTGTATGCGAATTCTTAAAAAATCATCATTATAGGAAAAGGAAAATGTTTGATACCATTTTAGCATTGTTTAGAAAGTAATTAGGCCGGGCGCGGTGGCTCAAGCCTGTAATCCCAGCACTTTGGGAGGCCGAGACGGGCGGACCACGAGGTTAGGAGATCGAGACCATCCTGGCTAACACGGTGAAACCCCATCTCTACTAAAATGCAAAAAACTAGCCGGGCGAGGTGGTGGGCGCCTGTAGTCCCAGCTACTTGGGAGGCTGAGGCAGGAGAATGGCATGAACCCGGGAGGTGGAGCTTGCAGTGAGCTGAGATCCGGCCACTGCACTCCAGCCTGGGCGACAGAGCAAGACTCCATCTCAAAAAAAAAAAAAGAAAGTAATTCTACCAGCATTTATGCATATTTCACATATAGGGGAATTATGCAGCCACTTCTCTTCAAGACTACAACATCATGGAAGTGGAAAGAGAAAACATATATTTAAGAAATGTGTATATCTAGCTTATTTCCTTATTCAAAGTTTTTACCACCTCCATATTTCAAAATGCCTATGCATTCAGCTTTAGATTCTGAGTATATTACTAAATTCCACTATTTCAATCAGAAATCTTCAAACCAGCTTATTTAATTCACTCAAGCAGTGCTGAATAAACTGGACTTCATCAAAATTAAGAATTTCTGCTTTGCAAAAGATATTATCAAGAGAGTAAAAAGACAAGCCACAAACAAGGAGAATATTTTTGCAAAAGACATACCTGATA
>NW_016814022.1:129715-131823 GCF_001698545.2 Rhinopithecus bieti
TAGTAATTAGGCCGGGCGCGGTGGCTCAAGCCTGTAATCCCAGCACTTTGGGAGGCCGAGACGGGCGGACCACGAGGTTAGGAGATCGAGACCATCCTGGCTAACACGGTGAAACCCCATCTCTACTAAAAATGCAAAAAACTAGCCGGGCGAGGTGGTGGGCGCCTGTAGTCCCAGCTACTTGGGAGGCTGAGGCAGGAGAATGGCATGAACCCGGGAGGTGGAGCTTGCAGTGAGCTGAGATCCGGCCACTGCACTCCAGCCTGGGCGACAGAGCAAGACTCCATCTCAAAAAAAAAAAAAAGAAAGTAATTCTACCAGCATTTATGCATATTTCACATATAGGGGAATTATGCAGCCACTTCTCTTCAAGACTACAACATCATGGAAGTGGAAAGAGAAAAACATATATTTAAGAAATGTGTATATCTAGCTTATTTCCTTATTCAAAGTTTTTACCACCTCCATATTTCAAAATGCCTATGCATTCAGCTTTAGATTCTGAGTATATTACTAAATTCCACTATTTCAATCAGAAATCTTCAAACCAGCTTATTTAATTCACTCAAGCAGTGCTGAATAAACTGGACTTCATCAAAATTAAGAATTTCTGCTTTGCAAAAGATATTATCAAGAGAGTAAAAGACAAGCCACAAACAAGGAGAATATTTTTGCAAAAGACATACCTGATAAAGGACTGTTATCAAAAAATACAAAGAACATTTAAAACTCAACATTTGGAAAACAACCTGATTAAAAAATGGGCCAAAGGCCTTTACCTCCCCAAAGAAGATAACCAGATGGTAAATAAATAGCCATATGAAAAGATCCTCCACATCATATGTCATCAGGGAAATGCAAATTAAAACAACAATGAAATACCACACACATCTATTAGAATGGCCCAAATCCAGAACACTTACAACACCAAATGCTGGCAAAGATTTGGAGCAACAGGAACTCTTACTCATTCCTGGTGGGAATGCAAAATGGTAGCCACTTTGGAAGACAATTTGGCAATTGCTTACAAAACTAAACATTCTCTTACCTTATGATCCAGCAATCATACTACTTGGTATTTATCCAAAGGAGATGAAAACTTATGTCTGCACAAAAAAACCTGCACACAGATATTTATAACAGCTTTTTTCATCACACTGGGGTGAGGGATGTTGATAATGGGGAAGGGCTATGCTTGTGTGGGGTCAGAAAGTATATGGAAAATCTCTGGACATTCCTTTCCATTTTGCTGTGAATCTAAAACTGCTCTCAAAAAAAGTTTAAATAATTTTTTAAAGCAGTACTGTATTGTCATGTTTAACTCACTTACTTATTATTACAAGAAAACTATTCAACTAGTAAAAACGTTATATATAAGAAGCTTCTGTTTGTTAAAAAGATTGTTTCAAACATATTTAGACTTTGACTTTTAAAAGTATACAGCAACATTCAAGATAGCTAGACAGAATGCACTGCACCTTGGCAGATTTTTAAATTCCTGGACTTACTGGCCTAAGGAAAGATGTGTAAACATCCATGATTCAGAACTACAGGGAGAAATTGGGGCGGCCAGAACCTCATCCTCTTGTCCTAAAGGGAAAAGATATCTTGCTTGCGGTATCTAAGATTTGAATCTTAGAGAATATTCATGCATGGCTAGGAATTGGAATAATGGAGAAGTCTTAATTCATGGGGAATTTTCTAATGAAGTTCCACCTCCATTTCCAGCCATTCTTCTTTAACAAATACATTTAGCGAAAAATACTACTAGTTGGGGAGAAACCAAATGGGTATGTGTAAATGTAGTGTCTCTCAGAGTGTGGCCTTTAACCACCTTTAATTACATACATTTACGAGGATCTGTTGAAAAGGCAGGTTCCTGGGCTTCACCCCAGTTGCTCGGAAATGAAAACTGTAGGAGTCGGTTGGTGAAACTACATTTTGTTTCTCAGGTGATTCTTGTGTACTCTAACTCATATATAGGGTGATGTTATTTATTTAGTGGTTATTTATTTACCGGTTATTTATCATTTGGCAAAAAAATCCAGCAAAGACCCGCAAGTGACCTTTACACTTGACATAGGATTCCCTTCGGCGGCTGACGCTTT
>NW_016814022.1:132050-146713 GCF_001698545.2 Rhinopithecus bieti
CGGGGCGGGGAGGGGCGGGGAAGAACAGCCCTGGGCTGGGCGGGGCAGGGGGGAAGGGCCCTGGCCTTGTCGGGTGGAAGGTGAAGAGTTAATGGCTCCGCGCGCAGGCACTGCCCTCTGAACTGGAACAAAAAGCAACTTCCGGTTGGAGTCACTCGGCCAGGCGCCGGCGACCTGACGGGAGAGGGAGCGTAGCCGAAACCGTGAACCGTGTGAGTAAGAAACTTCGCGAAATGGTGTGTCCGAATCCATCAAGCACCGCGTCGGAGAATTTGTCTGCGTAAGCGAGAGGGACGCGCTGACAGTAGGGGCGCCGCAGGGAGAGAAGCCGAGGAGCAGCAGAGACAAAACAATTTGCAGTTTGGGGAGGGGTTTTGTGCGGGAGAAACCACGCGAGTTCTTCCCCTGGAGCGGACTCCTTGGCGGGGGGTTTCCGGGCCCGCGATGTCAGCATAGCATCATCTGCCCCTGCCCCAACGGCTTCATGGGAGGGACTCGTCCCGGCTGCTTTGCCCGGGAAATGGGGGTGGCAGGGCCTGCGGTGTCGAGGTGAGCAGTGGACCCGCCAGGAACATCCCCTACTTCCCTTCGAGAGAGGGACTGCCTCCTAGAATCAAGTAGTATTCTTTCGAAAACTTAATTGGTTCTTTCTGTTGTTTTCCCAAGGTGGTTGCACAATTCCGCTCTGCCTTCCTGTGGGGTGTCATCATAGCCTGGTCAATGAGAAGTTGGGTAACTTCCCAGAGGGTCACGGAGGGAGTGGGTGGCCAAGGCAAGAAGAACAGAAGCCAACTTCGCCCACAGTGGGAACCCAGGCGTTAGGTGGAGTCCCCACGCCGGTATAAACTGACTAGCAACGAGTTACAGGCAAAAAAGCTGTGCTTGTCAAGAAGTAGAAAGAGGGGGAGGATAATCAGAGAAGAGCTGTGCTTTTATTATGCTATAACGAGCAAAAGTAAAGCAGCCTTGCTCTGTAAAATGGTGTTTATCTCACCTCACAGGACATGCTTTTGACAAGTTATAATAAGGGAGAGATGGTAGTAAAGGAAGTGAAGAAGCGACGTGAAATTGAAGGAAAAGGAAATGACCTGCCTCCTTACCGCGGTTGGAATACACAAATACACAAATAGCAGAGAAGCAAGCAGTGTATTCTGTTAAAAATTCTTGTGTCCTCATTTGATAGAGGAGGGATCCTCAAATAATACAACTTTGTGTAAAGCAGGAAGTGAAATCCTTCTCAGTCCTCTCCCCAGTTGTAATCCAAGCCTTCCACATCTTTCCTGTATGTGCATAATCATGTTATTTTGCTTTCTTACATAGTTTATGTAAGAGATTATGCATACTGTTCTATAATCTGTTTCAAATTAAATACATATATATGGTGAAAGTCTTACCATATGTAGCTCTTTTATTGTAATGTCGGCGTGGTATTGCATTGTGTAGATGTACCAAATTGTAATTAACTATCACTTACTATGTCCTGTCCGTATATCTTGCCCAATATTCTTCAAAATTATCTATTTATCATTAGAATACAGATTCTTTGTGAAATATATGGCAAATATTTTGAAGAATTATCAATGCTTTGGTTTAAAATGCGCAGGCTTTTATCTCAGGAAAGAAGGTAGTCCCCAGTCAAAATTCTTAAAATCTTCTCCTATATTGCCTGTTAATTCTCTTTTACGATTTACTCATTAAAACATCCGAAAATGATTTTGTATACTAAGATAAGGATTTTTTTTTTCTTTGTTTTATGACTGGTCAGTCATTTTCCTGAAATCATTTGTTGAAATCATTTCTCTCCCAACTGACTAGAAATACCTCCTTAATATAGTAAATTCTTATGTGTGCATGCATCTTTTCTTCAGACTCATCTGTTGCTTTGATCTTTTTGTCTCTTCCTTTAAAAATACCAATCTGCTTTGATATTACATTTTCTACTAATTCATAGGACAAGTCCTTCTTCATTTTTCCTTTTCAAAATTTTCTTGAATGTAATTGCATTATCTTTGAGATAAAATTTAACATAAACTGTTCATACTTCATTAAAATACTCTGTTGGGGATTTAACCATTTTCTTATTTTGTGACTGGTATGTAGATGAGTTTATGTATCTGGCCAACTTTCTAAATTTATTAGTTTTAATAAATTGTTTCACTTGAATTTTCTAGGAAAACAATCATCTAATTATAATTATCTTATATCTTTCTTTCTTTGCTTTAGTGAATTGCTGACTTCCCCAGAATAGTGGTAAATAGTAACAGTGGTTCTGGCCATCCTTTATCTTCTTAGTTTGGGGATTTTTTTACTATGTCATCATTAAATATGAAGTTACTATTAATTTCTAATAAATTCTATTAGGGAAGTTTCCTTTAATATTTCTAGCTCATTATGATTTTTACAGAGAAGTGTTTGGATTGTATCCAAAGTCATTTTTGCAACTGGGGATTGGGGAGTGTCTATTGTATTAGATAGCACTTTGAGAACAATTTTAAATAATAGATATTGGGTGTTCATTTGGTGTGTATATATATTTCTTGTTATGTTAAGATAATGTCTCTTCATTACTTCTTAATATTTTTATCAGGAATGGAAGTTGGATTTTGTCAAATGACTTTTTGACATCCATCATAACCATTTATAGGTACTTTTCATCTTTGACTTAATAGGATAGTGAATTATTTTAGTATATTTCCAGTTTGTGAACCAATCTTACACATGGTCATGGTATAATATTTAAGTATATATTGGTTCCTTTGGTAACATTTTTATTTAAAATCAATAATTGAGATTCATTTTATACTCACCTTTTTCTGTTACTTTTGCTAGGTTTTGATACCAAGGTTGTGCTGGTTCCTAAAAAGAACTGGGCAGAGTTCCTCTTCCTCTGCTCTGATGTAGTTTAAATAGCCTAAGAACTCTGTTCTTTGAAGATCTGAAAGAATTCACTCATGAAACCATCTGGGTCTGATATTGTTCAGCAACAATAAGACAGCCACAATCCTCAGCAAAATGGTTCAGAACAAACAAAAACTCCTTTGTGTAAATACAATTGAATGAAAGAGTCTGAGACACCAGTAATGTCAAGAACTAAGAGCACCTGCTGTACTGATGCTGGTTATTTCCCCCCTACACAACAACTTTTTTTTCATGGGCAAGGGAAAATGCTGTAGGTAGGCTGAGGCTGTTAAGTAAAATGTCTTGCTGTTCTTTCTCTTCCCTTCTCCAGTTATGTTACAGAAGCAAGGGTATTGCTTTTACATGGGCAAGTTTTGTCTATGCCCTGAAAGAAACCAAGAGTGAAACTCAACTGGGAAAGCATCAGTTTCACTTTGTTGTCACTAGTTTCCCAATTTTGCTGGGAAATTTCTTACTTTAAAGGTAATAACCAAGCTGACATTTTACTGTAGCCAAATCCTACAGAGGGTTTCAAAATGAGTGGGTGAAAAAATATACAAGCTTAACATGCTTATACTTATTTAATATGAAGTGAAAAACATTAGCACGGTTCAGGTATGCGCATGGTATGTGCACGCACATGGAGCAGTGCTGTCATCTAACAAAAGCCCACCTTTTTACTTGACTAATGGTTTACTGTTAATACATAGATAATAGTGTAAGTAATCTTTGATAGACTTCTATAAATGATTATTTCAAATGCTTTTTGATCACCTTCAAGAATGACCTGAGACAGGTAATGTAATTTAGCAGTTTGCATCTATGAACTGTGGAGGATACCTACAGACACTCAAGTGTTATTTATAGTAGGATGCAGGCATTATGTGAATGCTTGGGTATTATATTTCCATTTATGGGCTCTTATAGCAAAAATAATTGGGGACTTGCCCTATGATGAAGAAAGACTGTGTGTTTTTTAAAACCATACCTGTTGTCCAAAAGCAAATGGTAAATAAAAATAGCCTGTTGACATAAAGCTTTGCTGTTTCAATGCTATGCGTTAGCTGATTGACTGTTACTATTTATCCTTTTTGTTTCCTAACACCTTATAAGCATAAAATATTACTGTTTAATTGAAGTTCCTTTGTGTTCAGTTATGTAAAGCCTAGTTTTAGTTTCTATTTCCTGTAGGATTTATGCTGTGGCTGTCATTTCCCACCTGCTGTCTCCTGTGCTTGCTGCCATGGTTTTGAATCATAAATACAGGGAAAGAGGAGGCTATTATTTAGATATGTAACAAAAATATCTTTATAGTTCAGAACCAAGATTATGTTTACCTTCAGGAAGGGATAACAGAATATGAAATGAACTACCTTTTCAGTGAGTGGTTAATTAATTTTCGAAGTCTTTTGAACTAAGTGCAGTATTTGGCCACTGTTCAAATAAGTTGAGGGTTAACTGGTACCAAGCCCTCTGCAACTGAAAACAGGCTTTGGGACCTATGTAGTACATGTGTCACATTTTCCAATTCCTAATCTGTAAAAGCTTTTTAAATTGTGGTAAAATTCACACAACATAAAATTTACCATCTTAACCTTTTAAAGTGTATGGTTCAATAATGTTAAGTGCATTCACATTGCTGTGCAACCAAGAAAACATTTTAAAGGGACTTATTTTCTTAAGGAAAAGAGTTTGGGAAGTAAATGATGGCAATTGTTTGTCTCATGGAAAATTTCCTGGACTGTAACTTTTTACCTTCAGAGATATATTCTCTATAAATGGTAATTATCAGTAGTAAGTTATGAGAGTAAACAGTTTGAGTACTAATGATCTACAATAGCTTTTACTTAACACCAATACTTTTCTTTGCAAAAGAAGGGTCTACTGAAAATAGGTTGCTAACATTGAAAACAAAGTATTTTAAGTCATTGCAGTAAGGAATTACTGGAAATTGAGTAGACAAAGAAATATAATATGAGTTCCATTTTGATGGTTACTTAGCAAGTTTAAGTTATGGGAGTCTTTGAAATATTTGCAGTAGAATGAAGTATGGAGAATTGTTCTACTGAACAGCAAAACAACCCAATCAGGTAATAATTTTGCCAGAGAGTGACTTGCTATAAGGGACAGAAGTTAGAGACTTAGATTCTTTCAGAATAAAGGATTTTTTTTTTTTTATTGCTTGAAGAAAGGTTTTTGGAATCAGCAAATCAACTGTTACTGTGAGAGATTTAAGTGGTTTTACTATTCATAACCGTTTATCATATGGCATTTACTGGAATGTGATTTCATAACCTCAAGTATTTGGAATCCCAAAAGGAGAAATGCCTTTCCCTTTATATTGTTGTTTCTCAACCTTTAAAAATCCATATTTCCTTTCTGATAAACATTAAAATCTCATAAATCCTAAAGGATTGTAATACGTGTTCCTTCCCATACAGTCCTACTCCTCCTCTACACCTTACTGACTATAGACTTTCTCTTCTAGTTCCCTCATCTGTGAATATTATGCACAGTCCTTCTTTATATGACTTATGTAATAGATTTTTAATATTAACTATTTTAAAATTGTATATCCTTCCTCCCCCATCTTCAGATTCTAACATTGCTCCTACTCAGAGGAGAGGACACCCCTTTAAGATTACTCAGTTGAGTACAGCCCACTGAGCAGTGCCATGTCTATGTTCACCTCAGAGGAGGAGAACATCACATGCCTACTTTCCCTTTTGGTGTTACACTGTTTAGTTGTGCACTTAAACCCATAACATTTGATAAATAGTCTCAGAGAAAGAAGTATTACTGGAGAAAAAAAGGAAGTAAGGCAAAACTGAGACTCATGGGTGTGGTCTTTGACAGTGAAATCTTTTAGCTCTTGCAAGATCACATAGAAAATTTCACCACGTTCTAACATCCAGCAAAATGGAGAACATGTACTGGGGAGATTTGGGTTTAACCAGTGAGATTGTCTTGTTTATCCTGTTGCATTTAGCCTGCCAGCTTATGGGGAAATACAAAATTCAAATTCTAACACTGCTGGATTTATGACATTTAAGGTTTCTATTGTATCAACTGCCTGGATGGAGCACAGAAACAGTGTAGTACGGTATGCTATGAGTATATTCATGCCCAAAGTTTACAACGTGGAAGGAGAATAGAAATGCAGGAAGTTAGTTGGGGAATTAGCTGCTTGTGTTATATAACTCCTTAAAAGTGGAAAATGATCATAAGTAACTGTGAGTAGTGACAGTTCTCTTCCATTTCCTTTCTTCAGCTAAGGAAAACACACTTAATATTTTTGAGTGTCTTTAAAGTTAATCTTCCTAACCATCCAAAAGAGAATATGTCTTGTTTATGTGTATATGCCATGTTGTTGACTGATTTTTTTGCTTTTTACTCCTGATGTGTTTTGTGGGTGAGGAGGCATACATACAACTAAGATACAGAAAAGACAGGATGTAGTGGGGCACAGTGGCTTGACGCCTATAATCTCAAGTACTCAGAAGGCTGAGGTAGAAGGATTGCTTGAGGCGAGGAGTCCAAGCTGCAGTGGGCTATCATATTCTAGCCTGGGGGGACAGATTGAAGCTCTGTCTCAAAAAAACAAAAGCCAAACAAAACAAAACACAGAATGTGTCTTTCATTCACTGATTCACCTCTTTATATGCTACAGTGGCAACTTTTCTGAAACAGAATATGAACTCTTATTCATAGCCCAAGGGGTTGGGAAAGGCTGGTGTCTTTCTTTTCTAGGGCAAAGTGGAAGGGGTAGCAGTTAATCAAGGTGATTTCCTTTCCCCATCCTGAAACTGCTTTAGATTTGAGTTGGTCTCTCACCACAAGTGTGAACTCTGGCAGAACATTTACCCAGAAACAGAATAGGCTCAGTAGTCGGGGAAACCCAGCAGAGGGGCCTTGTCTGCCTCCCAAATTACTCACACTTATCTCTACCACCTACAAAACAAGTAGACCTTACTAAAGAATTACTAATCATCCTGGGGCCAAGATGGCGAAAATACTACCTTTAAGCCTTTGATTTTCTTCAAACGTGGAATCCCAATGTATATATACATAACTGATCAAAGCTCAGATGTTCTGGTTGAACAGGCAGTTAGAGGTGGAACATCGTTTGGCCTATACACTTTCAGCCTCAGTGCAGCTCCAATAATCCCTTGATTACTACTTTCTTTATCCAGGATTGGTTGGCTGTCATTTGGCAGCATAATAATGGCTGCCGAAGACAACAGACTTAAGATATTGTATCTATTATCAGACTAAAGAAACTGAGGCAAATTTAATATAGGGAGTTTATTCGGGTAAAGGTTGAGGACAGCTGCCTTGGACACACTTCCAGGTTGCCTTGGGGAGTGCTCCATTCGGCCCTTGTTGCAACCAGGTTTTTAAAGGCAAAAGAGGACAAGGAATGGGCTGATGCTAAGTTATTTGATAGGAATTCTCACTGGTTTACAGAAATAACATTGATTAGTGATTATACATTGTTGAACTATATGGTATGAGTTTTGGTATCTAATGTATGGCATTTTATGGCTGCTTGGCATCACATAGTAGGTAGCTTCAAGAGGGTCATTTAGTTCACAGGGGTGAGTGATGTGTGACTGCTGTCACACTTTTCATTTCATTTCAGTGCCTCTCTGGGCCTGATAATTAAAAGGTGTTTGCACTCCTCACATTAAAAGTTTTTATTTCTCACTGTGAGATAAGGAGGGGAGTTCATTTTAAAAGGGGTGGAGGAATAAGGAGAATTAGAGAACCAGTACAGAAGATTCAACACCCAGATAGAAGTCCCAGACAGGAATACAAAAGGAAAGAAATTGCCCCAAAAAATTTTCAAGAAAATTTCCAAGAACTGAAGGAGGAATTTCCAGGTTGAAAGGGCCCACCAAGCACCTATTGCTATGATATAGTCCATGGCCAGGTATGGTCCGGAAATTTCAGAATCCTAGGGACAAAGAGAAAAGAAAATCCTAATACTTTTCAAAGAGAAAAAAATCGGTTAAGGCTAGGCACGGTGGCTCATGCCTGTAACCCAAGCACTTTGGGAAGCCGAGGCAGGCAGATCACCTGAGGCTGGGAGTTCAAGACCAGCCTGGCTAACATGGTGAAACCCCATCTACTAAAAATACAAAAATTAGCTGGGTGTGGTGGCGCGCGCCTGTAATCCCAGCTACTAGGGAGGCTGAGGCACAAGAATTGCTTGAATCCTAGAGGTGGAGGTTGCAGTGAGCCGAGATCGCGCCATTGCACTCCAGCCTCGAGCAGCAGAGTGAGAATTATCTAAGATCAGGAATCAAAATGGATCTGATCCTCAACAAAAATAAACAGAAGCTAGAAGATAGCATAGCAAAGCTTTCAGAATTCTGAGGAAAAATTACTTCCAACCTACAACTCTTAATCTAGCCAAACTATCAGTTAAGTCAGAGGGTAAAGATATTTTAGTTATGCAAAGCCTCAAAAAATTTACTTCTCAAACACTTTCTTAGGAAGCTGCTAGAAGATTTGCGTCACCACATGGGGATATAAAACAAGGAAAGATTTAGGAGACTGAAAATGAGGGATTCAATTAGAGAAAGAGATGGACAAAGGGTATCCCCAAATTCAAGGTTAAGAAGGTCCCAAGATGAAGGCTTTCCATCAGGCATAGAGAGCAACTAGTCTAGATTGGAGCAAACCAGAAAGCTTACAGAGTGATTCCTCTAAAGAGACAGAATACCTGAAGTGTCTCAATGTGTTGAGGAGTTGTATTAGTGATAATGGGAAACAAAGCAAACAAAAATTTTCAGGGAAAAAAATTTTCAGGAAAGGAAAAGCATCCATGGTATATTATATTATTCAGCAGTGAATAGCATTACATAGTAATAAGAAAGTAAAAGCTGAATGCTAATCTAATGAAAAATTAGAAATAACTGTATTGGGGAAATGGGGAGAATAGGAGGTAGGGAATGTTTAAAGAGAACTGAATCCTAATTTTCCATGATGGGGAGACAAAAACTGAAAAATCAGTGGTGGCCATGTTACATGTTATTTAGAGATACAGAGATAAATACAAAAAAGAATTAGTCAAAAGAATTGTTGCCAAGGTGAAGCAGGAAATAGGAAGGGGAAAGCAGAGAACTACCGTTTTTCTTGTAGAACTGCTCAACTCATTAAGATACAGGTATGTGTAGCTCTGATTAAAATAAAAACTAAATTAGAGGGGAGAGAGCTAGAGATTGTGCTGTAGCAACAGAGACCTAGATTTATCTGGTTCTTCTATTTTCTAATTCTGTGCCTTATGCAACTTATTTACCCTTTTGAAGCTCAGTTTTGGAGTTCAGCTTCCTCCTCTGTAAAGGGAAGACAATACATGCTTCTGCAGAGGGAAGATTAAAAATGAGTTAGTTTTATGTAAAGCACCTGCAAATAGATACTTGTTCCTACCCCAACCCCAGTGCTTCCCATGATCAAATAGGGAACTACCTTCTTCATTGTTGGGATGATTGCCATTCAAACAGAAGACTGAGATTGTCCTTCTGATCCATGACTCTTTGTACGTCTTTGAATTAAAGGCATGTCTTTGAGATCTATCTTGTCTCTCAACTGTCTGTAGATAGTTTGAGAATTTAAATAAAATTAGGATGATTAGATTATTGATAGGGGGAACATCAAGTTAAAAGTGCCATTGCTACTTAGTGGGAGATGGGCTATGGTCAGTCAAATTTCTCAACAAGAACTTCAGTGCAAATGCCATTAATAGAGAAAACATTTGTCATACAAGTTGATGAGTTGTGGAAGTTTTATGGAACCAAGATCAATAAAGTGCTGTTGCTCTGGGCCATCTGTCAAAGTATCAAAATACCATTATTTATTTATTTATTTGAGAAAGTCTTCTACCTTAGCAACTGCTATTTTTGTTCCTAAATTCTATATACTTCTTATAGAATAATTAAAAAAGCAGATCACTATGGGAAAAAAGGCAACTTTATGAAAGCCTGTTTCCCTTCGTTGGTGCATATTTGTGTAGTGTTTTATAGTGCTTTCCAAACTATGACTTGACCCTGTATGGCAGTAATTTTAAATTTATCTTACATCTCCCCCCTGTACAAAACTAGATCCAGGAGTCTTGGACAGGGTTTGGTAATGTATTTTTTAAAACCACCGTGGATGATTCTAATGTGCTGACAGGTTGTGAACCAATGTCCTATAACCTGACTCTACCCCAAGATTCTAAATTGGGAGAGATGGGGGAACAGAGGTCCATAGAAAGGTTAAATGACTTGTTTACTCTCACCCATCACCAAGCCTGTCTAGACTGGACATGTATTGTGTACTTCAACTCTGATTTTATCTTCAGTTGACTAGGCTTTTTAATTTAGAGAATCTAATCTAAATTGCCTTAACAGAGAAATTAGTACATTTTACACAAGATGTGGTATAGTTAAAAATTTGGTTTGCAATCTTTATTTTATAGTGTCTTTTATTTTTTTCCAGAGACAAAAGGAAGTGAAACAGCAAATCTGAGTTTCTAATCAACTATTGCTTCCCCACAGTAGGGTGGCACAGCAAGTGTTAAGATTTACTAGGTCTGAATATTCATATTTGAGGTAAACTGGTGTGGCCTTGAAAAGGGTAGAAAGTTGGGTAATTTTGGCACAGATGCAAGTTTGAAAGGTTGGTCTGTTGGGCTGCCCAGGGATTTTTGTAGGCTTCTCTTCAGGAATATTCAACAGTCTGAAGGAGAGAACTTGTTGCATGGTACTGGATTAAAAATATTAGATCTGGTTTTAAGCTAATATTTTAAAGTCATACCCTAAACATCTTCGGAATAACTGAAAATGGAGATCTGGAAATCTCTGAAACCTTATTTATTTTTTTATTCAAGTTCTCACAATTACTTCTAATAAAACAAGTTGTGACTTGCAAATCCAACAGCCTGTAGGTGTCCTCAGGGAAATTAAAAACAAGGGATATGAAGAGCTGTAGAGCCCTGTGCCAGTGGTTAAGAGCACAGAGTAAAGCTTTATAATTATGTAGGTTTTTGCCTGTTCCTATTTATCATTGGTAATGTTCTCAAGGCTAAATGGCTGCTCAGCTATTTTAAATTGTGATTTAAAGAGAATTTAGGCCCTTTTGTGAAAAGGTCCTCTATCTCTTTAAATTTCAACTCTTTTTTTCATAGAAGAGCTCTCTTCCTCCATAGTGGTTTTTTCTGATACAGTAAATGACTCGGATAATGGAGGGGCAGCCAACCCGTTAACTCATAAGATTTTAACTACTTCTCTTTCAAAGCAACTTTACCATTTATGAATCTTGTGCAGCCTGTGACTTCTCTTAACATTATTGTCTTGTGTTTTAGGGGACCTTTTTGAGATTACTGAAAATGTTTTTTTTTCAAACTTTTCTGGTTAAGACCAGAAGATAGATACAAACTCTACCACTCTTTTGAAAAATCATTAGTACTACCTTATTATTTATTTATAAATCTGGTAGAGTAGAAGATACTTAAGGAAAATCTTGCATTCAAATACTCTGCCAGAGTTGTTTTTCCTGTTATTTAACAGCGTATAAAGGTTAACAAAGCAGAGCATTAGATAACATTTCTACATCTTTTATTAATAGTCTTTTTACATAAAATAACAGACATAAAGTGTCATACACTATTTTATGCATTTTCTAGTTTTCCTTCTGACCTCCTTCAAATAAATAATAAGTGGGCCTGTCCTCTTTTTTGGTTAATATTTGATAGGAAAAACATGTACATCTTGTGCTGTAAGGTGGTGCAATAATGCGTATTGCTTTTCTCTATTGTTTTCTTTTCAAAATGTAGGTTTTTTTCTGCTTTTTTTTTTTTTTTTTGGTAAAACCATTTTGGCCTAATTGGCCATCCAAGGATGTACTAGTATCAGGGGACATTAAAAACAAGTCTTCAAGAATGCAAACAATAGGGAAGGCATAGTTAGTCTTCATTTTTTCCTATAGATAATTATACAGTTGTTGCTTTTTTCCTCTTTATTATGATGTCTTTTCTAGCACTGTTGTCCAAAATTGGATTCAGTATCTTCCCTCTCCTGAAAATTTTCTTTCTGTCTCTTTATGTCTGGCTATCACCACTTTCTACTGGATGTTTTGAAAAATAATGGCTGGTGAACCATCTGCAACAAAATCACCTGAGGCACTGTGCTAATTAGAATGTAGATTCCGAGGTCCCATTTCAGGCCAACTGATTTGCAGTCACAGGTACCTGAATTGCTGCCCTCTTGTCTATTGTGCACATCCAGTCGGCCATCAAATCCTGTTAATTCTACTCTTGAAATGTCTGTTGAATCCACTCATCTTTATTTCCCCTGCTCTAGTTCAAACCCTCATCTTTTACCTGGAATACAGCAGTAGTTGCCTGTGGTGTAGCCTCACTTTGTCTCCCTTACTAGTTTGTAGTCTGTGCTGTTATCTGTTCTGTCTTTCTAAAATATGTCTATCATCTCCTTGAAAACCTCTCATTACTCCTTGTGTCAACATGTTAAGGACTAAATTTCTTAGAGTGACATTTGAGGTCTGCTATAGTCTAGCCATAACTGAGTCTGCTGCATGTGGTTTATGCGGTCAGTGTACTCTACAGCTCTATGGGATGCCATTCCAATCATGGTCTTTACGTATGGTCTTCCCTAGGATTTTTGTAGTACAGCACAGTCATATGTGCTGACCCTGACTGTAGCTTATTTTGGCACCCTCACCTCTGTATCATCTCTGCACACATGGTAGACTTGCGTAAACAGAATACTCACTCCCATCACTAAATGCACCATACTAACGACTCCTCAGGGCCTCTGCTCTTTCAGAATGAATGTACTTTCCCCATTCATTCTCTACTTGTTGAAACTCTTCTCATCTTTTGGGAGCCGGTTTAAGTGTCAGATCCTCTGTGAAGCTTTCCACAATCCTTCTTATTTTAATTCTTCCTTCTATTGAGCCTTTATCTTGTTTATACCTTTTGCTTAACAGTTTTCTTCTTCTTTTTAGGTAAAACTTTGAATGAAATGCATAAATCTCTAGTGAACCATTGGGTGAGGTCCTACAAATGATTATACCTGTGCTACGCAGACCTCTATGAAGATGTGCCCAGACCTTTTTTTTTAAACATTTATAATTGACCTTTTGGCTAATTATTTTCATGTGTGTCTGCCTCACTCAATTATAAGCTTTAATTGGAGAAAAAGGCAAAGACCATGACTGTTTCTGTTTCCCAGGGAGAAAAGGAGTGCCTACTGTGTGTTCAACACTGAACCAGTCTTGAACGTTGTACCAATCAGGATACAGCTCAGTTAGTTCCTGCTTTAGAGACCCACAAAGCAGTAGTTAAACAAGTGTTGCCTGCATCACAGTGTTCCAGGTGGCTTGTCACCATGACATTCCATCCAACTGGGAAAGAGAAAAAGGTGAAAGGGAAAACTTGTTATGGAAGTTACACCCATTTGCCAATGACTAGCACATAGTCACTTGACCACACGAGCTAAAAATCAGAAGTATTAGTACTATAAGAGAAGGGGAGAATGGATATTGAGGAACAAATAACATCTTTTATATATGGTCTCACTTAAGTTTTACTTTTTACTGTATATATGGTCTCAATTTTTATTGTAACCCTACAAACTATGTATGATATGCAAACTGATGTTCAGAGTTCAGTAAATGGCTAGGAACTTGCAGATCTTGGGTCTGAATTTAAAGCCTGTATTTTTTTTTCACTCTACTTAGTAAAGTGTTTAGGAGGAAATATATAAACGTTATTGAATAAACAAAAGTCACAGTAATTTTCACAGTATTATTTGTAATCACATATTTTTCATATCACATATTTTTACAGTATCATATCATCTCTTTACTGCCAGGACACACTATATAACTTTACTCCTTGCTTCTCACCATTCTGAAATGAAATGCCCTAGCAACTGGTTTGCAATCAAGGCTTAATTTGTAACATAAATTAAGACAAAGCACCTACTCTTTTAAATATATGATATCAATTATGAGCAAAAGTTTTTGTGCTCTGTATAGTTTGGTAATGCTATACAATTATAAAGTTAAAGGAAACTCTATTATCCAAACTCTTTGTCTTAATAACAAAGAAAATCAAGGCTGCAGAACTTGCCTTTTCTTTCATTTCCACCCCTACTTGCTTTCAGGCATGGTGGGAAAAGCTTTAGCCTGATCTGTCATGTTTATAGTAACCATCATTGTTATGCTTAAGAATTGTCTCAGGTTTGTATGCTTGTCCTGATTAGGACAATCAACCTGAGCAATGCATAAGAAATGCATATAATCCTGGGCCTGTTTTAGTAAAGAATTGATATTATTTAATATTAAAAACATCCTTATCGCAGTGGGAAACCTGTTTGAAAAAGGATGACTGCGATTTGATAATTAAATAAAAGGAATGGGTAAGATCATTCCCACCTATATTTCAAAATCCTATTCAAATACCACCTACCTCTCAAGCCTTTGCTAAATTTCATAAATAGATGAACTTTCCTCTCCAAACTCTATAGCCTTTTGGATATCTTAGAATAGTCACCTACTGTATGCTTCAAGTTACAGTTAATGGTACCTTCATGGGAGGAGATTTCATGTCTGTTTTGTTCTCACGGCATCAGTGGTATCCAGCACACTTCTGCTCATAGTTGGCACAAAATATTTTATCAAATAAGCATATTAACCATAACACCTTGGGAGAGCACTTTGAAGCTGGCTTTTTTTTTATATATATATATATATAT
>NW_016814022.1:147735-176804 GCF_001698545.2 Rhinopithecus bieti
CGAGTGTACCTGTCTGATTCTTACTTTGGAAGCTTCCTCTCAGGGGTGTACTCCACCCTGTGAGGTGTGGGGTGTCAGACTGCCCCTAGTGGGGGATGTCTCCCAGTTAGGCTACTCAGGGGTGAGGGACCCACTTTAGCAGGCAGTCTGTCCGTTCTTAGATCTCAACCTCCGTGTTGGGAGATCCACTGCTCTCTTCAAAGCTGTCAGACAGAGTCGTTCGCGTCTGCACAGGCCTCTGCTGCTTCCCCTGTTGTGCCCTGTCCCCAGAGGTGGAGTCTACAGAGACAGGCAGGTTTCCTTGAGCTGCTGTGAGCTCCACCCAGTTGGAGCTTCCCAGCAGCTTTGTTTACCTACTTAAGCCTCAGCAATGGCGGGCGCCCCTCCCCCAGCCTCCCTGCTGCCTTGTGGATAGATCGCTGCAGACTGCTGTGTTAGCAATGAGGGAGGCTCCGTGGGCGTGGGACCCTCCCGGCCAGGTGTGGGATATATTCTCCTGGTGTGCCCGTTTGCTTAAAGTGTAGTATTGGGGTGGGAGTTACCCGATTTTCCAGGTGTTGTGTGTCTCAGTTCCCCTGGCTAGGAAAAGGGATTCCCTTCCCCCTTGAGCTTCTCAGGTGAGGCGATGCCTCGCCCTGCTTCAGCTCTCGCTGGTCAGGCTGCAGTGCAGCTGGCTTTAATGAACAATCCTTGAACTAAGAATTTTAAAGATTTAATCTAGTTCATAACACAGCTTTATAGCTATAGATAAGTCATTTAAGCATTCTGAGCCTTATCAGTCAAACAGGAATATTAATATGTAATAGGAAATGAAGAATTGGTGAAAATATTTTGTGAAAGAAACATAACTTTAAGATAGTACTATATCTGAATCCCTTGCTGTTCCCCATATGGTGCCTTACACATAATAAGCCAGCAAATACTTTGTTCTAATTGAATGGTAATGGGATATATTTTATTAAAATCAAAGCTTTGTTAGGGCTGGGAAGCTTTACCAAAGGAAGGGAAAATTATCTTTCTTGCTCATGCTGCCTCTCCTACTCCAGGACAGTTTCATTATTGAACCAAGGGATCAATGAAAGAGGAAGCAGGGATTTTCCTGGTGTTTCTTCATGGACAGGCACACCATGGTCAATCACTGGGCTGGAGAGGTGGGACAAGAACCTGCTGCCCTCAGTTTTGCTTGTCTGAACCACTGGTCTGGGTAGGAAAAAAGGGATTATTGCTAGAGGGACGACAGTGGGTAAATGAGAGTATCCACGCTCCAGAAGAATTGCAGGGGACAAGATTGGGATGGTGATTTGCATTGAGCTAACCCTGCTACCTTCTGGGATTTCAGAATTTTTTTCTCATGTAATGGAAGGAAACCAGCAAACCAAATCAGAAATAAAGCGAAACCCTAATTACGAGAGTGTTTTCAAGGGAGAGGTTGCTGTAGCAGTCTCCTGGGTTTGAAGAAGGAGCTTAACCATGAGATTTAGGTGTGAGCATGTTTACTATAAATATAAAGCATTCTCCTGGAGTCTGGCAAATATTGCGGAAGGGGTACTGAAATGTAATTGAAATGTAGCTGCCTCTTAAATTAATTTTATACTTAACAAATGCTAAAAATAAATAAAGAAACAAGTGGCTTTAAAGTTCAGGGTGTTAATATTTGAAATCTGTCCATTTTAATTAGCTGAGTCCCAGAGACTTTCCTTTTACTCTGGTTGGTGTTGCTGATCTAACACCTAATTCCCTTCTTGGTTGTGAAATAGGAATTAAAAGTATCATTTACTTATTTGTATCAACCTGGAACTTATTTCTTCAGCATACATTCTTATTTCAGGAAATAGGACGCATCTGTGTGGAATTTACTCAGTAGCTCCTCTCTTAGTGACATTTGTGTAATCTAATGCAAGGACCTGAAGTGATGGCTCCACATGATTTACCTGCATATGATGCAGCTATTTTTAGTGCTGCATTTCCATTTTTAAAAACAAGAATGCATCTTGTTGATGGAACAGACATGCATTTTTAACTCATAAACTCAAGAACTGTAGAACAAGGAAGTTTCTTAGAAATTGAGTCCAAACACCTTTTTGTACTGAAGAAAAGGAAACTTTGGTCCCAGAAGATTTAGCGGCCATTAACTAAGGGTCAGTCAGTAATAGAACAAAGCAAGGAACTAGATGAATTTCCAGTTCAAGGCCCTTATTTGTCCCAGATCTGAAAGTACAGGTGTGGTTTACATTGACAATTTTTCATGACATCCAGTTTTTTAAGGCTTTTTAACTTAGCCACTTAGCTACTTAAAACCTCTAACTTCTGTATTAGTATATTGTAGTATATTATAGTCCCTGTGACTGCCTATACTTATTCTTTCCTCATTGCGTATTTATTTTTAATCTCATATATTTTTTGTAAGTAGCCTTAGTATGTTTCTGAATGAAGCAGTGTCTAAAATACTCAAAATGGTGCTTTTTATTAATGCTAATTGCTTATGTTTCCATATTGTCTATGTCTGGGCAGAGATCCTAGCAATGTTAATTATCCTAACAAGATTTCAACTTTTTCATCTGTCAGAGATAGCAGTAGAAACTAACTTCCTAAGGGGAATGCGTAGAGTTGCCATTTCTTCAGTTTTTCAGAAAGTAATGACATTGTTATCCAAAACCCTGGAATTGTTTTTATTGAACCTGGTAAATTACTTAAAATGTATTTAGGATCTTAAAATGAAAAACTTTGGCTGAAAGATTACTTGCATGTGGGTATTTAAAAGAACATTGTGATTTATGATCAGTTGATTTTTGGCAAGGGTGCCAAGGCTATTCAGTGGGAAAAGAATAACCCTTTCAACAAATAGTGCCAGGACAATCGGCTAACCTCATGCAAAAGAATGAATCTGGACCCCTACCTCACACCTTGTACAACATTAACCCACTATGGATCAAAGACTTTAATATAAATTATAAACTCATTAAAAAGAAACAGTTGAAAATCTTCATGACCCTAGATTAGGCAATAGTTCCTTAGATATGACACCAGTAGTACAAACCACAAAAGAAAAAAATAGGTAAATTGGACTATATTAAAATTAAAGACATTGTGTGTCAGAGGACACTATCAAGAAGTAAAAAGGCATCTACAGAATGGGAGAAAATACTTACAAATCATATTGGATAACAGTCTAGTTTCTAGAAAATATAAAGAACTTTTAAAATTTAACAATAAAAAGAGAAATAGCCCACTTACTACAAGTGGACACAGGGTTTGAGTGGATACATTGCCAGAGATACACAAATGGCCAATAAGCTCATGGAAAGATGCTCGTCATTAGGGAACTGCAAATCAAAACTTTGATAGGGTACGCCTTCACACCCACTAGGATGGCTGTAATTTTTTAAATGGACTATAAGAAGTATTGGTGTGGAAGTGGAGAAATTGGAACCCTTATACATTGCTAGTGGAAATGTAGAATGGTACAGCTTCTGTGGAAACTGGCAGTTCCTCAAAAAGATAAACATAGAATTACCATATGACTCAGCAGTTTCACTTCTAGGTGTATATCTGAAAATACTGAAAACGTGTTCATACAAAAATGTATACACAGATGTGCACAGTAGCCTTATTCATAGTAGCCAAAAGGTGGAAACAACTCAAATGTCCATCAACTGAGGAATAAACAACATGTTGCATATCCATACAATGGAATATTATTTAGCCATAAAAAGGAGTCAAGTACTGTTACATGCTACATCATGGATGAACTTCAGAAACATTATTCTTTCTGAAAGAAGCCAGACACAAAAAGCATGTATTGTATTATTCTATTTATATGCGTGTCAAAAATAGGTAAATTCATAGAGACAAAAAAAAAAAAAAAAGATTAATGGTTACCAGGAGATGGGGGAAGAGGAGGATTGGGACTAACTTAATAGGTATGGACTGTTTTCAGAAGGGTGATTAAAATGTTCCAGAATTAGATGATGGTGATGATTGATTAATGAATATTCTAAAAAATACCAAACGGTACACTTTAAAATAGTGGATTTTATATTATATGAATTGTATCTCAATTGAAAATGTGAAAATTTTAGAAGTGTGCCTAAAGATATAACAAAAGATGTTAGGACAGATTAGAGACTGAAATTTTGAAGAATTTTCAGAAATATGAAATAACTTGGTACCCAATATAACTGATAGAGAACTGTCTAGCCTGTGGCTTTTAGAGGATTAACAGAAAGGTCCTGTGTTGTGGTTTTTACAGTTGGACAGGAAGAATCGGAGTCATTACTTAGTCTGCTCAGAGCAAAGGAATGTCATTAAGAGATGTTATGCAAACTGAGATTATAAAACCAAATTACCTCCACTGAGCAAATCACCGGTATTCAGAAACAGCAGGGAAGTTAGAAAACTAATAGGTATTGGGGGTAGGACTGAAGGGATGTGATTTTTCTTTTTTAATGTATAATGCAACAGCAACTCTCCCTAGATTTTGTGCTAAAATAAGAACATTTTCACACATTTTAATTGCTCTGTGATAACAACAGTGTGAACTCCATCCACAAACATTTATTATCTATTTAATTTTGCTCTAATTTCAGTGTAGCAAGAATTCACATCGTAAGTGGGAATAAGATCCATTTAGTAAAACGAAATCCCTTCCCACATTGCTGATCCTATTGTACATTTCCGTAATAAAGAATTTAAAATGGCCTTTTATATTTTCTCATTTTTAGGTTAAGTTTATAGATTACTATTCTCAAAGTAGCATCTTCCTGAACTGGAACCCCACTTGTTCCTTGAACATTAGAATAAGAATATTTAAAAATTGTAGAACTTAAGGTTTCGTAAGATTTCTAGTCAGGATTTTAGATGAGACTTATGTTTAGTATTTGGTGCTATAATGTTTGTGGTAAACCTTATAGAACTATGCATTTTTAAAATGAGATTTATGTAACTTAGTAATTATCTAAATTGTTCTCATTATTTTGCAGACCTATCATTTACTCCATCCTTTATAGTGATGCTACAGGACGAAGAGGAATGGATAAAAACATTGGTGAGCAACTCAATAAAGCATATGAAGCCTTCCGGCAGGCATGCATGGATAGAGATTCTGCAGTGAAAGAATTACAGCAAAAGGTGTGTGGTTCTGGTTTTGAAAGTTATTCGTTATCTTGGTACATGGAATTTTAGAGCCTTTTGCATCAAAAATGTTATATTGTCAGAAATTGTCCTGAAGAGCTATAATTACAGAAATGCAGGTATATATTAATGGATGAAATTTGAGGTTTTGGTTGTTGTTTTTTTAAAAATATTGCCACCCATAGGAAGAGTTGATTTGATGGGCTCCTTTTCAGGTGATTGTGGAAGATTGTGAATGTTGTCTTCCATAAATAATTTTAAAATATCAGTATTTATAAATAAGGAGGAAATAACTATAAAAACAGTTTTATGACAAAGTTAGAAGTATCACTGTCTCTGTTTGTTTTTTTTTTGGTAGTTTTTACGTTGTTATTTGGCTGGCAGGGAAACTTCAAATCTTAAAATATTCAAGAACAAAATTTGTTATTAATTTATAATACTCTTCCATTCTTTATAACAGTGAAAAGTAGACTATTTCAGTGAAATCTTTAATGACTTACTAAAAGTTTCAGCTTTTAAAATTATCCCTGTACACATAACATTTCTTTTTAGTACTTTTAGTTTCAGAAGAAAGTAAATCGGAGGAAAGACATATCCAGGCAAAACTTACTTAACCTCGTAGTTCTTAAGCACATGTCTGTTACTGGTTCATGATGAGATTTTCACTGATCTGCAGCAAAATGAGAAAAATAAGGCTAATTATTAAACTTCTCCTAGTGCTACATTTATTTCATTTAAAATTCTGCCTTCTATTCTGATATTATGCTCCATGTTTCCATATGGTCAAAGTAAAGAGCAGAATTTTATTAACATATACTTTTGTGAAATATGATGATAGGATCCTCTCCTTGTTTATTATCTTTACATAGTAGTGTTTCAGAAGTCTCCGATTTCACCTGCACGTTCTGTGATTCCCCAGAAAGATTCGTACAACTCAACATTCAATCATACTCATAGCTAAGATTTATTACAGTGACATAGTAAAGATACATAGCCAGATTATTAATGGAAAAAGACATCAGGAGGAGTCTAGAGGAATCCATGTTTTTCAGCCTTCCCTATATACCTGTCCTTCAACTTAAAATTCAGTAACGTGTGCAGTACATCAGGAACTCCATTTTAGTTTCAGAGTTCGGGTTTTTATTTTTTTAATTGAGGATTGATCACATTGGCACCCTCTTGTCAACCAAAATTCCAGACTCTCTCAAAGGAAACGTGTTCATCATAAATCTCATTGTACGATCTTAAGTGGGCTGGCACAGCAGGCACAACATTATCATTTAGGAAAGGTTTTCAAAAGACAGGTTCCCAGATGCCAGCTGTATTAGTCCATTCTCACACTGCTATAAAGAACGACTTGATGGCCATGTGTGGTGGTTTGCGCCTGTAGTCCCAGCACTTTGGGAGGCTGAGGTAGGCGGATCACCTGAGGTTAGAGGTTTGAGAACAGCCTGACCAGTATGGTGAAACCCCATCTCTATTGAAAATACAAAATTAGCCGGGCATGGTGGCAAGTGCCTGTAATCCCAGCTGCTCGGGAGGCTAAGGCAGGAGAATCACTTGGACCTGGAGGCAGAAGTTGCAGTGAGCTGAGATTGCTCCATTGCACTCCAGCCTGGGCAACAAGAATGAAACTCCATCTCAAAAAAAAAAAAAGAACTACCTGAGACTGGGTAATTTATGAAGAAAAGAGGTTTAATTGACCTACAGTTCCACAAGCTTAACAGGCAGCATGACTGGGAGGCCTCAGGAAACTTACAATCATGGCGGAAGGTGAAGGAGAACCAAGCACCTTCTTCACAAGGTGGCAGGAGAGAGAGAGAGAGAGAGAGAGAGCAAGGTGGGGGAAGTGCCACACACTTTTAGCATCAAATCTCATGAGAACTCACTCACTGTCACAAGAATAGCATGGGGAAAATCCACCTCCATGATCCGGTCACTTCCCACCAGGTCCCTCCCCCAACACTGGGAATTGCAATTCAGCATGAGATTTGGGTGGGTACACAGAGCCAAACCACATCACTAGCCAAGGGTAAACTTGCACCTAAACTTTTCTGAAGATAACAGCCTCAGGCCTGCTATGTTAAATTACTTCTGCACAGGCAGTTGAAAGTGAGGGATCTTATGTTGGTTTTCTCAATTAACAAAAAAATTACTAGCCTGTGAAACTCTGAAGTCTAATATGCTAATATTTTGGAAAACTCTCGAACTTTGTTTTCCTCTATCTCACACCACAACAATAATCATCAACATAGAAAAAGAGAAAAGGAGAAGGTCAGAGAATTGAAGTATAGAATTTGGATTTTTTTTTCCCCTTTCAGGTTTAAGGCATAACCATTTTTATTAAAAAACAAAAACAAAAACTCTCAGCGTTTATTCTTCTTATTTTGTGATTAGATTCATTAAGAAAACTTGACATTTGTGACCAAATATGTGTTTGTTTCTCCCCCCCATATTAAGGAGTGGACACCAGCTAGATGTCCTCCAATTCAGTTTCAACACCATCTACTCAGAGATAGCATCAGATCCCACAAGTAAAGGGCTCAGTCCCACAAGACCACCCTCTCCCCTCCCCAAGTTGCAAGTCCCGGCCTCCAGAACTTCTAACCGACTAGTTTCCAGTTGGAGTTCCCACAGCCCCCTCTTTGCGTTTGATTAATTTGCTAGAGTGGCTCACAGAACTCAGGGGAACCAATACTTATTTTTACCAGTTTATTTTGAAGGATATTTTACAGGATATTAACGTCCAAATGAAGAGACATAGGGTGAGGTCTGAAAGGGTCCCAAGTACGGGAGCTTCTGCCTTCGTGGAGTTGGAGTGCACTACCCTCCCAACACGTGGATGAGTTCTTCATCTTTCTGTCAGCTTCCACATGTTCAGCTCCCCAGAAGTTCCCTGAACCCTGTCCTTTGGGGCTTCTATGGAGACTTCATTGGTTGTCCGTGATTGAAGTATGGACAACCAGTTCAAAATGTGATGGCACAAAAAGGGTATGATCTAAATCCAGCAAGTCCTGTCTGTTCAGATTCTTCTTGGTCATTCTGTGCAGCATTCCTTCCTCCAGAGTATGCAGCAGGACCCTCTCTGGAATGAAGGTCTGATGACCCATAGTCTAAATATTAGAGTCCTGTCTTCAGCAAGTGAGAGGAGGGCAGGAGAAGGTTAGAGAGAGAGAAAGACTGTTTCCTGAGGCCTCCTTCCAAGGCCTGAAGGACCACAACATTATAACAAAAGACTGTAACAAGAGTTGTGGGAGTTATGAGCTAGGAACCATGGAAAAAAACCTAATCATAATGCCACAGCTAGCCATGCAATTATTAACTTCTTCCTTAAATACAGGAACTACACAATTTCCTTCTCCTTTCTAGTTGATAAATTTATAAAACTAGCTGTCATTCATAACTCCCTCCATTCTTCAGAAATCATCGTTATTCTTTGTGTGGCTCCTCTTGGTTTACAAAAAATACTCCATTATGGAATACTTATGAATACTTTTGGACTGTAAGTCTTCATTAGGGGTGGATAAGAGGAAAGAGTGCACAGTATGAGAGAGGGCTTTCTAAAATTATTGAACTCAAGTTTAGAATTTGAATTTTTTTTTTCAGTTCAGGTTTAAGACATAACTACTTTTGTAGAAAACAAAAAACTCAGTGTTTGTTCTTCTTAGAGTCATTAAGAAACCATGACAATTCTGTATTTCTTCTAGACGAGTATTAAGATATCTTTTGGATAAGACAGAAACAGGAATTCCTGTTAGCTCCTATTCTTTTTCCACTAGCCATTGATAAGCAATTGAGAGTTGAACCCCTTATCTGCTGTGAAAGAAGCCTTTGCTCACATTAGCATATATTCCAAAGAAGGAAAAGGGAAAATTTTTTACATTTAGTTTTCAAAGCTAATATTTGTTAAGTACTCAAGAATGGATGAAGAAAAAATGTAGAATATATATTATTATATGTTAAATTCAAAATATTCTGGTAGATTTAAGAAACATTTATTGAGTACCTCCTAAGTACTGGGCCCTTAATGAAGTTTTGAGAATACTGAAATAAATAAATTATCATTTATATCGTTAAGAAACTTTAAAAAGTTCAAATAAATCATAAATAAAATAGATATTTTACTATATAATAGAATAAAAAAGAAAAGAAGACAGTGGTTATTACTATAGTGTATGATGTGCTACAGTAGAGATCAGTATAGGAAAATACATGAGCACAGAGAAGAGACACTTGGTCTGTGAGAATCAGGTAATAAGCTCAATGTGAGTCCATACTTGAGCTAAGATTAGGAAGAGTTTAGCAAACTGGGGAAGAAGCAGGAGGAGCACTGTGTATTTAGAAAAACTCAGAAGTGAGACAGTGTATGATATATTTCGTGTACCACAAGGAATTGTATAGCTTCAAAGAGAATGATGGGACGTTCCAGGAAAAGAACCTGTAAAGATAGATTAGTATGGCTAAGTAGTTTGTACTATATCCTCTTTCAGTCAAAAGTTCCTGAAGGATTAATATCTGCTTTGGAATAGTCTTCTTGACAGTGGGATAGAGATAGATAGTATACAGAGCAATGTGAAATTGAGCTCAACAAATATAAATTAAGAACCTATTTCATACTAAGCAAAGTTCTAAGAGCAAACAATATAATATAACTGGCAACTATCCAGTTGTACTTTATGCACTTTAATATATGTATTGATATAAAATTATGTAGTTATATGATACATAAAATATATATTAATATACGTATATACTAAGTGTATGCACATATATGTTATACCTGAATTTTTAAAAAAAGTGAATGGCAGTCATTTCAAGCAATCAAAATGAGGACATAAATTAAGCATTAGAGGTGAATTGGGGAAAATATTTAAGGTTTATTTAGGAGACAAAATGGAAAACAGGGGCACCTGAATACAGGCCACATCTGAGGCCTGGTACCCTCTCAGATGGTGTCCTGGTGTCTGGAATAGATTACTGGATTAATGGTGGTGCTGATGACTGAAACAAAGGATGGATAAGAGGGTACAAATTTGGGGTGGGGAAATAAGATCTATAATTAGATTTTAGTTAATATTTTTAGTTACCTGTGAGGCTTACAGGTAAAAATGCCAATGAGTGGTTGTAAATATGAATCTAGGCCTAGAAAAAGTTCTGAATTGGAAAATGTAGATATGGAAGTAATGGATTTTGTTGTATCCTTAAATGTGGATAACATCTCCCAGTTAAGAGTGCATAGATTGAAGGAATATTTGAAGGATAGAAGTGGGAGAGGGAGAAGGAAGGGGAGAAGATCAGTCACTTGTCCTCTGGAGATTCAGAACATAGGTTAAGCAATTTGAGAGGCATAGGAAGAGAACTTGGAGAATACCAATATTTTAAAGAATAGGCATAGAGAGGGAAAAATCATTAAGGAAACTAATAAAAACCACTCTACAAGGTAAGAAACAAATGATAGAAAAAGAGTGTAATATCATAGAAGCCATTAGAAAAGAGCCTCAAGAAGGAAGCACTAGTTAGCAGTACCAGATATCCAAGAAGTCTAGTAAGATGACAACTGGCGAAGCCAGTTGCATTTGGCTATGTGGAGGTTACTGACATTTTTGAAGGCAGTTAAGTCTAGTGGGGAGGGCAGATTGTAGTAGGCTGAGGAGAATTAGGGAATGAAGAAGTAAAGACAATATAAACCACGCGGTTAAAAGCTTGACTGTGCAGAAGAGAAATAGAGTGATAACTAGTGAGATTTTATGTTTTTTTTGCTTTTGTTGGATAAATGAAACAATGTGAGAGCGTAATAACACAGCAGAGAGAGAGGAGAAAGCTTGAACATAGAGTGAAAAAATAATTGATGCCTTTTTACAATCACGTTACACAACAGCCAGTGATCCTTTTAAAAAGAAATATTTAAATGTTAATTATATCAGTCTCCTACTCAAAAATTTTCAGTGATTTCTATAAAATATAAGCCAAAGTTATGAACAAAATTAGCTGGACATGGTGGTATATGCTTGTAGTCCCAGCTACCCAGTAGGCTGAGGTGGGAGAATTGCTTGAGCCCAGTGATCCTGGGAAGTTGAGGGAGATTGAGGCTGCAGTGAGCTGAGATCACACCACTGCACTCCACTCTGGGTGACAGAGTGAGACCCTGGCTCAAAAAAAGAAAAACAGCCAAAGTCCTTCCTGTGGACTACTAAGGCAGAGCCTAATCTAGCCCTTATGAGACATTCCATTTACCTCCTACCACTCTATTCTCTCACAGCCTTTCTACCACATGGGCTTCCTGTTGTTTTTCAAATATATTCCTATTTCAGAACCTTTGCATTTACTATCCCAGTTGGTTGGAGTGGTTTTTCTTTGGATATTTTCATGGTTTTCTCCCTTATTGTTTTCCTCCCTTATTGCTTTCAAGGACAGTCTCTTCAATAAACAGTGCTAGGAAAACTAGATAACCATATGCAGAAGAATGAAAGTAGACCCCCATTTCTCACCATATATAAAAATCAAATCAAAATGAATTAAAGATTATATATAAGACCTGAAACTATGAAACTACTAGAAGAAAACATTGGGGAAATGCTTTAGGACATCGGTCTGGGCAAAGATATTTTGGGTAAGATCTCAAAGGCACAGGCGACAAAATTAGACAGATGGGATTATATCAAGCTAATATTACACAACAAAAGATACACTCAACAAAGTACAGAGACAGCCTACAGAATGGGATAAAATATTTGCAAACTGTCTGACAAAGGCTTAATAAGCAGGCGACATAAAGAACTCAATTCAATAGCGAAACAACAAAAACAAATCAATTTTGAAATGGGCAAAAGATCTGAATAGACATTTCTCAAAAGAAGGCATGCAAATGGCCAACAGGCATTTTAAAAAATGCTTACCGTACTAATCATTAGGAAAATGGAAATCAAAACCACAATTTGATATCATCTCACCCCAGTTAAAAATCATTTTCTTGATTAAAAAATTGGACAAAAAAATAACAGATGCTGGCAAAGAGGTGGAAAAGGGAGAACACTCATATAGTTGTTAATAACCAAAAGAGAGCAAGAGTGAATATACTAAAATCAGACAAAACAGACTTTAAATCAAAAATTGTTCCAAGCCAGCCATGGTGGCTCATACCTGTAATCCCATCAGTTTGGGAGGCTGTGGCAGGTGGGTCGTTAGAGCACAGGAGTTTAAGAATAGCCTGGGTCAACATGACAAAATCCCATCTCTACAAAAGAAAAAAAACAAAAACAAAAACAAAGAAAACAGGTCTGGTGGTGTGCTCCTGTAGTCGCAGCTACTCAGGAGACTGAGACAGGTGGATTGGTTGATCCCCAGAGGGGGAGGCTGCAGTGAGCCATGTTTGCACCACTGCACTACAGCCTGGATGACAGAGCAAGACCCTGTCTCAAAAATAAAAGAACAAAACAACAAAAACTACTACAAGAGACAGGAAAGGGACATTATATAATGATAACAGGGTCAGTTTATGAAGCAAATATTAACAGTTATATATGCATCATACATCAGAGCTCCAAAGTATATGAAGCAAGCATTGACACTATTGAAGGAAGAAACATTACAGCTTTATGATAATAGTAGGAGAATTAAAGTATTATACTTTAAACACTTTAAATAATGGATAGAGCAACTAGACAAAGATCTATATGGAAATAGAGGATTTGAACAACATTGTAGAGCAGTTGGACCTAGCAGACATATGTAAAATATCCCAGCAACAACAGAATACACATTTGCTCAAGGGCACATGGAACATTCTCTGGGAGAGACCATATATTTAATGGCCTGGGAGAGGCCATTAAAAATGACTTAATAAATTTAAAAAGATTGAAATCATGCTAAGTATATTTTCTAATCACAATGAAATGAAACTAGAAATTAGCAAAAGGAAAAGTGGGAAATTCACAAATATGTACAAATTAAATAACACTCTTAAACAACCAGTGGGTCACAAAAGAAATCACAAGGGAAATTAGAATATATATTGAGATAAATGAAAGTGTAAATACAAAGTACCAAAACTTCTAGGATGCAGTAAAAGCAGTTAATAGAGAAATGTTTAGCTGTAAATGTGTATATTAAAGAAGAGAGATCTCAAATCAGTAACTTAACTTTACGCCTGAAGAAACTAGAGAAAGAACAAATTAAACCCAAAACTAGCATAAAGAAGAAAATAATAAAAATGGAAACAAATATAAATAAAAAACAGAAAAACAATAAAGAAAATCAACAAAAACAAGTGTTGACTATTTGAAAAGATCAAGAACAAACCTTTAGTTAGCTTAACTAAAAAAAGAGGGAAGACAAATAACTAAAATAAGAAAATGAGGACATTATTACCAAGTTTACAAAAGTTAAAAATATCATAAAAGAGTGCTATGAACAATTGTATGCCAACAGATGGGATAAGCTAGTAAAACGTCCTAGGAACATAGAAACTACTAAGATTGAATCATGAAGAAAATGAAAATCTGAATAGACCTTTAACTAGTAAGGAGATTGAATCAGTAATCAAAAACTTCCCAACAAAGAAAAGCCTGGGATGAGACAGCTTCACCAGTGAATTCTGCCAAACATTTAAAGCAGAATTAATACCAATCCTCTCAGTCTCTTCCAAAAACTTGAACAGTATGTAACACTCCCTTACTCATTCTATGAGGCTAGCATTACCCTAATACCAAAGACACTATTAGAAAAGAAGACTACAGACTAATATCCCCTATGAATATTTGCTATGGTTTGAGTGTTTGTCCCCTCCAAAACTCATGTTGAAATTTAATTGCCAGTATAACAATATTAAGATGTGGGACCTTTAAGAGATGATTAGGCCATGAGGGCTCTGCCCCCATGGGCATAGTTAATGCTGCTCCAGAATGGTCAGTTTGACTCCTACTGCCCTTTCTCTTTGCCCTTCAGCCACATGATACCTTCCACTATGTGGAAGATGCTAGTGTCTTGATTTTGGACTTGCCAGATACTGGTGTCTTGCTTTTGGCCTTCCCAGCCTCCAGAACTGTTAAGAAATAAATTTCTGTTCTTTATAATTTACCCAACCTCAGGTATTCTGTTATAGCAGCAAAAAACAGACTAAGACAATATTGATGCAAAAAATCCTCAACAAAACACTAGCAAATCGAATTCAACAGCATATTAAAATAATTACATACCATGACAAAGTGAGACTTATTCCTATAATGCAGTAATGGTTCAGCATACGAAATTAGTCATGATATACCATGCAATATACCACGTTAACAGGATTGAAAAGAAAAAACATGATCATCTCAACTGATTCAGAAAAAGCATTTGATAAAATTCAAATTTTATCAAATTTTAGGATTTTAAAAAACACCCAACAAACTAAGAATAGAAGGAAATGAACTCAACAAAATATCATCCAACACAGGAAAAACCCACAACTAACATCATACTCCAGAGTGAAAGACTGAAAGCTTTTTGTCTACGATTGAAATAAGTCAAGGATATACTTCTATTCACCATAGTACTGGAAGTCCTAGACAGAGCAGTTAAGGAAGAAAAAGAAATAAAAGGCGTCAAATTGGATAGGAAGAAATAAAATTATCTCTGTAAACAACATGATATTAAGTATAGAAAGCCCTAAAGATTCCACACCCAAAAAAAATCCCACCTGTTAGAACTAATAAACAAATTCAGTAAAGTTACAAAATAAACATGCAAAAATCAGTTGTGTTTCGATAATTTACAACAAGCCATTTAAAGAAGACACAAATATATGGAAACAAATCACATTTTAATGAATTGGACCCTTGCCTTTCTCCATGTTCAAAAATTAAAACAGATCAAAGACCCAAATGAAAGAGGTAAAAACCATAAAGACTTAGAAGAAATCATAGGGGGGAAAGGTTTATGACATTGGATTTGGCGGTGACTTGGGTATGACACCAAAAACACAGGCAACTAAGGAAAAAATAGTTAAGTTGGACTTCATCAAAATTAAAACTTTTGTGTGTCAAAGGACACTATCAACAGAGTGAAAAGGCAACCCACAGAATAAGAGAAAATATTTACAAATCATATTTGGTAAGAAATTGATATCTAGAATATATAAAGAACTACAGCTCAACAACAACAAAACCTGGATTTAAAATGGGCAAGGGACTTTAGAGATTTCTCCAAGAAGTTATACAGATGGCCAATAAGCATATGAAAAGATGCTCAGCATCCCTATTCATTAGTAAAAACACAGTGAGATGCTACTTCACACCCATTGATATGGCTGTTATTCAAAAAAGCAAAGTAAGTGTTGGCAAGGATGTGTAGAAATTAGAACCCTTATGCATTGCTAATAGGAATGTAAAATAATGCAGCCATTGTGGAAAATGATATGACAATTCTTTAAAAACTTAAACATAGAATTACCATGTGATTCAGCAATCCTACTACTCTGGTTACATACCCAGAAGAAGTGCTAGCAAAGACTCAATTGGATATTTGTACATTCAGATTCAGAACAGCATTATTCACATTAGGCAAAAGGTGGAAACAACCCAAGTGTTCTTAAGCAGATGAATGGATAACCATGAGGTGGTATATACACACAGCATAGTAGTATTTAGCCTTAAAATGGAAAGAAAATTTTACATGTGTTACTAAGTAGAACCTTGGAGATGTTATACTAAGTTAAGTAAGTCAGTCACAAAAGCACAAATATTATATGATTAAACTTATGTGAGACACTAAGAATAGTCAAATTGAGAAAGACAGAAAGTAGAAGGGTAGTTGCCAAGGGTTGAGAGGGAGGAAGGAATGAGATGTTAGTGCTTAATGGATACAGAGTTTCAGTTAGGAAGGATCAAAAAAGTTCTGGAGGTGAATGGTGGTGATGGCTGCACAACAATGTGAATTATTTGATATATATTTTAACATATTTTTAAAAACTCTATTACAAAAAAAAGAATTGGCCTGGCCTAGATTATCTTAGTAGCCATGTTTTATTGCTATTCAACTGTCACTCATCAGTTTATATAAACTCACCAGCCTTTTACCACTCAGCTGTCTATACTCCAAGTCAGTTCTTCTTTCAGTGTTTCTTCCAGTTCACTGCAATTTGAGACTCAGAAGCTTTTCTTTGAGAAGTTAGTATGCTGTATCCATTAAGGAGCATTCTGTTCAGGAAAGACATCCAAGCATTCCAAATTGATAAGGGAGGTAAAGACAAAACAGATAAGTGATTTTTAAAATATTATTGGCTTAAATTACAAAAGCACCACATTTTTTTTTTTTTAAGTAAACAAGATGTGCAGAATATAAAGTGATAGTCCTCTCCCTCATTCCCTAGGGCTGTCCATTGTTAGTAATTGGGTATATATCCTTTCAGAGTATGTGCATCATATTTTTTCAAAAATGGAATCATTCTAATCTGAAAAAGGTTTTAAGTGTTTTAATGTCATCATCTTCTCCATTGTCATCACTAAGATTTATTGAGGTTTGTTTGCCAGAGAGCTTTACAGTTATTTAATCCTTGTATAAATCTTTTTTTTTTTTTTTTTTTTTTTTTTTTTTTTGAGACGGAGTCTCGCTCTGTCACCCAGGCTGGAGTGCTGTGGCCGGATCTCAGCTCACTGCAAGCTCCGCCTCCCGGGTTCACGCCATTCTCCTGCCTCAGCCTCCCGGGTAGCTGGGACTACAGGCGCCGACACCTCGCCCGGCTAGTTTTTTGTAGTTTTAGTAGAGACGGGGTTTCACTGTGTTCGCCAGGATGGTCTCGATCTCCTGACCTCGTGATCCGCCCGTCTCAGCCTCCCAAAGTGCTGGGATTACAGGCTTGAGCCACCGCGCCCGGCATAAATCTTAAGAGGAAGTATTATTTTCATTTTTTGAATGAGGAAAATTAAGTGCAGAGAGATGAAGTAACTTGACCACAACCACATAGCTACTAAGTTAGTAGAATTAGTAGACCTAGAATTTGAAAAAAATGTTTGACCACAAGCTTCTTGTCTATAACTTCTCTGCCAAAAATTGTCAATAGTCTTTCAGGTTTGCACATATAAACCTACCTCATGTCATGAATACCTGACAATACCTTGTACTACACCTCCTTCTTAAAACACTGTTTTCTTTTTTTTTTTTTTGAGATGGAGTATCATTCTGTTGCCCAGGCTGGAGTGCAGTGGCACTCACTTGGCTCACCTCTGCCTCCTGGGTTCAAGTGATACTCCTGCCTAAGCCTCCTGAGTACTGGGATTACAGGCATCTGCCACCACGCCCAGCTAATTTTTTTATTTTTAGTAGAGACAAAGTTTCACCATGTTGGCCAGGCTGGTCTCGAGCTCCTGACCTCAAGTGATCTGCCCACCTCAACCTCCCAAAGTGCTGGGATTACAGATGTGAGCCACTGCGCCCAGCCCTTACTTTCTATTCTTATATGAACCTTCTCATTTTTTCCTGTGGCTTGAAATATCTGTGACAATGAACTCCTAAATTTACATTCCTAGTCCAGACCTGCCCTCTGAACTGTAGACCCATATGTCTCACTGCTACTTGGAAGGAACATTAAACTGAATATCCAGACCTGAACTTGCATATTCACCATTTTTTCTCACCTGTACCATTGCAGGAGAGTAATGAGTTTAATAAGCTGCTGTGTTAAATAATACTACCTTTTATTTACACTAAATTTACTTGACATAAATTTCAAAGGATAATCTCTCCTCCTACTACTAGTGTCCTGCTATTGATCACGAAGTATATTTATTTTACCTGGCCCCTAAATAGTGTTTTTCTCCTTTAGTTCTAGACCAAATTTTCCATTGTTATGCCTAGGCTCTCTTGCCACCATGCTGTTAAATTGTTTTTTTTAGAACCTCTAGTCTTAAAACATGGCTGTTTTTAGCTTATCCTCTGGTACAGCCCTCATTCTAGACCATACTAAAATACCAGACAATTTCAGATACATAGAAGCAGTGCACTAATCTCAGAAACACAGAAGCAGTCTTCTTCCCTTCAACATTTAAATTCATATTACTTCATAAATCAGAAAGGAAAATTAACATTTAATGAATGAACATATTCTACAAGTGTTACATCCCTACAAAAGTATGCATTGTTAGCTTTATTTTCAAACGAAGAAACTGAGACTCAGAAATGTTGATTTTCCAATCTACGTTGCAAAATCTATGCTGAAACTAGGTTTATCAGACCAAAGACCATATTCGTTATACTAACCTAGCTAAGTCATAGCTCATTCCAGGTTTTCAAACTGTTTTCTTCCCATTGCTATGAATAACTTAATATAGTCTCCTCTCTTCTTGGATGAATCCTTTCTTTGTGACTTATACATCTCTTTTTACCAAAAGAGGCTAGAGTATAATATTTAATATTTCCTTTACTCATCCTTCAATTTATCATGTGCCAGAGACATCATATGTGCTAGCAATTAAAAGACAGATAAAACAGAGCATGCACTTAAAGGGTTCACAGTCAAATACTGCTTATTCCATTTCTGGGCATGTGTAAGCATTCATACATACCCACACTAAGAGGTCTTCTGTTCATTCTAAAGTAGAGGAATCTTTTAATCACAATAGCCTCTGACCAGACAACTTTTAATATGCTTACAGAATAAGACAAAAGATTATTATGGCGAATATAGGGTGGTAGAGTTGGTTTGGCCCCCGAATTGGTTATTATGTAGGATAAGCTATTACAAAGAGACTAAGAAATACAGTGTGTAAGTATAGAAGTTGACTTATGTCTCTGCTTGGCACAAAGACTCATGTGAGTAATCCCAGCACTTTGAGAGGCTAAGGCAGGAAAATTGCTTGAGCCCAAGAGTTCAAGACCAGCCTGGGCAATATAGTGAGACCCTGTCTTAATTTAAAAAAATAAAAAATAAAAAAATAAAAGTTATCTCTTTTGTAGCAGTCCACAGGAGAATAGAACAGGGCTAGTAAGGCAGCTCTACCGTTCTTTTTTTTTTTTTTTGAGACGGAGTTTGACTCTGTCGCCCAGGCTGGAGTGCAGTGGCCGGATCTCAGCTCACTGCAAGCTCCGCCTCCCAGGTTTACGCCATTCTCCTGCCTCAGCCTCCCAAGTAGCTGGGACTACAGGTGCCCGCCACCGCACCCGGCTAGTTTTTTTGTACTTTTTAGTAGAGACGGGGTTTCACCGTGTTAGCCAGGATGGTCTCGATCTCCTGACCTTGTGATCTGCCCGTCTTGGCCTCCCAAAGTGCTGGGATTACAGGCTTGAATCACCATGCCCAGCCAGCTCTACGGTTCTTAAAATATGGTTTCCCTCTCTGAAATCACAGTGGCTGCTCTCCTTGTTTCCTTGCCAATGAGAAGGGGAAGAGAAGTGAAGAGCAGACAGCTTTCTTTTAATGATGTTGTCCAAAATTTATGCAGATTATTTCTGTTCACACCCTCTAGCCAGAACTTAGTCACATGATCACATGTAGTAGTGAAGAAGGCTAGTAAATATATCCTCTAGCTGGGTGACCATGTGCCCTGTTAAAACTCTATATTACTAAAAGAAAGAAATAAAATGGATATGGGGAACAATTAGCAGTCCTTGCCACATCTTTTGGCTCACTAGTCTAGAACTGCTTGGAGAGTTTCAGGTATCACAAGACTCCATGATATGGAATTAAATATTTAATCAGTTTATTACTCATACCAAGTTACTTGTCATCAATTTCTGCCACTGTTCTATGGGAGAAATTTCTATTACTTCTTTGACCATCTTTCCAGGAGAAGAATAATAAAATAATTAAAACATCTGAAAATGTTAAAACTGATTGCTACAAGTCAGATTACCATAATCATAAATGATTAGGTTATAGAAAACCTGCAGCTGGCCTCTCCTGCTTGTCCCAAGATTCTTTGCGTTATGTAATCAGAAAATAGAAATCCCTTTGTTGAGAAAAGAAATTTGAAATGGAATTTTCTCTTCTTGCCCCTCTTGATTAAAAGAGAAAACTGACAAAGTCTTACATAGAAGGAAGCAATATCCTTAGTTATAAAATGATTCAGATGCTATGTTATATTAATTGCTTTTTCTTTGTACTGAGAAGAAAAGTGAAGGGTACATAATATTTAAAACCATCCAATTTGCTAAGCTTATTGACTAGCCAGTAAGGCTGAGGAGAAGGCCTAAAATAAGAGTAAATTTGACTGTGCCTTGTCTTTTTATCATAAATTACAGATCTTCTCTAACGTTTTTCTGACAATAAATGTTAAGCGATCAGGACTGTTTTGTTGTCAGATTGCTTTATTCAGGAGCTAGTCTTGACCCGTGTGAAATGTAAAGCTTTAACCTAAAGCTTATGTTACCTCTAAAAGCTTGTAAAACATATTTTAAAGGATTGCAAAAGGCATAAAATACCTTTATTGTAGGTACTACGTTAAAAAAAATCCTTCATTTTCACATAAGATGTAAATGGCCTCATTATGGTTTACCACTCTTTTTTTTTTCCCAACAACATATATACTCTATCCAAAGTGTTGACGGGGTAAAGTGGTTCATTCTGGTTTTTTCCTAATGAAGCTACTGGTATTAGAATAAAGGTGCTCCAGGTGGTTTCTGATCAAAGCTTTATTTCTTTGTTTCTTTGTTTTGTCAGTACTTTGCCAGTAGATTCATTTTCCACATTATCAGAATGAAAATATTTGTATCCTTTCTTCCAAGGTTTTACTTCCAGAAATATGTCCTGTTAAAACTTGTAGTCAGGTATGTAGGATATGTATTCAAGGAGATTGGTTAATAAAGAATTAATGATATTCATTCAAAAATATATTGAGCACCTACTGTGTATCCGGAACTGTACTAAGTACTAAATCTATAGTGATAAGCAAACAGACATGCTTGCTTCCTGCTTCATGGAATGGTGGCACAGTCTAGTAAAGCAAGAGACTAATCAAACAATCTCACAAATATAGCTTGAAACTCTGATCAAAATATCAAGAAGAAAGGTAAATTGCTATTAGAATGTCTGTTGGGGACTTGACCTAATCCAGCAGGTCAGAGATTATCGTTATATAATGACTTTTGAAAGGGTAGGTTTGGAGGGCTTTTTAAGTACAAGGACCTGCATTATAAAGACCCATTGGCCTAAAAGAACTTAAAGTATAAGGGAAATAGTGCAATGAGAACAGTCAGAGGCTCTTAGTAGGGACTTGGAGACCATATTAAGGACTTTTGGTTCTTTATTCTAGGAGTGTAAGAAGCCATTTAAGGTTTTTTGGGGGACAAGGGTGAGGGGTAGAAAAAAAAGTATGGAGTAATATGATTACACGTGCATTTTGCAAAGAACACAATGGCTGCTAGAGAATAGTTAGGCTATTGCAGCAGTCCATTAAGGTTGTGGTAATAGATTTAAGAGATATTAATAGTTAAGATTAAACTTGATACTTGGGGCCAGGCGCAGTGGCTTATACCTGTAATAGCACTTTGGGAGGCCCAGGCAGACGGATCACTTGAGGTCAGGAGTTCAAGACCAGCCTGGCCAACATGGTGAAACCCTGTCTGTACTAAAAATACAAAAATTAGCCAGGCATGATGGTGGGCACCTGTAATCCCAGCTATTCGGGAGCCCGAGGCAGGAGAAGCACTTGAACCCAGGAAGTGGAGGTTGCATTGAGCCTAGATCACACCACTGTACTCCAGCGAGCAAGACAGAGCTCTAAAAGAGCAAGACTCCATCTCAAAAAGATAAATAAATAAATAAATAAATAAATAAATAAAAAAGATTGATGCTTGGTAATGGATTGGCTATAGAACAAATAGATGTCAAAGATGGTCACAGCTTTCTGTATAGATAAGAGCACCGTGTACCAAGAAAAGGAATACTAGCAAAGAACCAGACTTTTCGGGGGTGGAGAGGAGAGATGAGAGGGAGTGGTAATGGGGGGAAATCATCAGGTTTGAATATTTGAAGCGCTTTCCCTGGAACAGTTGACCACATAGATCTATAGCTTAGAAGAGAGATCTAAGCTAGAAGAAAAATTTGAGCTACTGGCATGGATGAGATTACCTAGGAAGAGAATATATAGCAAGAGAGGGCCTCATGTGAGCTAGAGGTACTCATAAGATGTGGCATAGTGGTTAGTTAGGGGCTTGGGCTTTGTATTCAGGCAAGCCTAGATTCAAATCTTAGCTCTACTATCTACTGGGAAAGCTTAATAGTTAAGATTAAAATTGATACTTGGGGGCCGGGTGCGGTGGCTCACGCCTGTAATCCCAGCACTATGGCAGGCTGAGGCAGGCGGATCACTTGAAGTCAGGAGTTCAAGACCAGCCTGGCCAACATGGCAAAATCCTGTTTCTTCTAAAAATACCAAAATTAGCCAGGTGTGATGCGCGGGAGGGGGGCGCCTGTAATCCCAACTACTTGGGAGACTGAGGCAGGAGAATCGCTTGAACCCGGGAGGTGGAGGTTGCAATGAGCCTAGGCAGATTATTTTGTACCTCTTTAAGACTCAATTTTCTCATCTGTAAAATGTGGGAAATAGTCTCCTAGGATGGTTGGTTTAAGGATTAAATGAGATAAAGAAAATAAAACTGATTTTGGTACATAGTATTTAATGAAATTATCACATGATGATAATGTGTTGCTGAGTTGAAAAATTTGGTTGCAGAATAGTTCTCATTTGTAAAAAAGTGTGATACATATATACATATGTATACAGGATTTCTGAAAGGGTATATACCAAAATGTCAGTAGTAGTTACCCTTGAGGAAAAATGGAAGGCAAAGTAAGGGAGGATCCTGCCACGTTTTACTTTGTACATATCTGTACATACTTGTTGTGTTGGTGGTAGTGGTCATTTTGTTATTTGAATTTTTTGACAAAGGTGTGTGATTTTTATAACTTTTAATAGCCATTAATCTTTAATCATTTAGTCCATTTTGTCTCTTTGTAAACTTTGAACAACTAGGGCTTGGTTTTTTGTTTTGTTTTGTTTGCTTGACAGGAATGTTTTTGATTCAATGGAGATGCCATACTGATTTCTCATAAACACCTGAGTCCTAGGTTACAATGAACTAGAAAAAGACTGAGAGATCTGGCTTCGGTGATAACCAGAGCTTTTGTTCATAAACATACATACTACATGCTCTGTGTCTTAGTCCATTTGCACTCTATAACAAAATACCTTATACCAGGTAATTTATAAATAATAGAAATTTATTTCTCACAGTTTTAGAGGCTGAGAAGTCCAAGATCAAGGCTCCAGCAGGCTTGGTGTCTGGTGAGGGCCCAGTCTCTGTTTCCAAGATGGCACCTCATTGCTGCATCATCTAGTGGAGATGAACAGTGTATTCTAATATGGCAGAAGGGATGGAGGGCAAAAAGGACTGAACTCTGTGTGAAGCCCCTTTTATAAAGGCCTTAATCTTACTCATATGGGAGCAGCCCTTATAACTTAATACCTCCTAAAAGGCCCCACTTCTTACTACCATCAAAATGGGGATTACGTTTCAACATGAATTTTGGTTGGGACACACATTCAGATCATAGCATTTCACCCCTGGCTCCCCCAGATTTATATCCTGCACACATACAAAATATATGAGATACATGTACATGATACATATTTATTCCATCCCAAAAGCCCCAAAATGACTTACCTTGTTCCAGCATCAACTTTAAACTCTAAAGTTTTCATCTAAACATTATCTAAATCAGATATGGAAATGAGACTCAAAGTACAATTCATCCAGAGACAAATTCCTCTCCAGCTGTGAGCCTATGATATTATACAGTTATATGCTTCCAAAAGACAATAGTGGGACAGACATAGGATAGACATTCCCACTCCAATATGGATCAACAGGAAAGAACAAAGGGCTAACAGGTTCTAACCACATCCAAACACCTCAAATAAACAACAACAACAAACCCAGTAGGGCCAACATTAAACCCTGAAGCTTGAATATAGTCTTTAACTCCCATTTCTCATTTTCTGGACACACTGGGGTGAAAGTTGGGCCCCCAAGGCTCTAGGCAACCCTACTCCATCACATTGTTGGCTGCATTTCTTGGTGTTGGAGTTGCATGCCTTTGGGTCTCCCAGCCTGGAGTTGCACCTTGGTGGCTCTACTGGTCTGGGGTCTTGGGGTGGCCCTGCCTGGGCAACTCCAATAGGAATTGCCCTGATGGCGACTCTCTGCATCGGCCTCACTCCCGCGGCTTTGGATATTATGTAGATATCTTGCTCATTGTTAAAAGACAGGAACTAACATTTCCAACGAGCATATTGCAAGACAAATACTTTATATATTCTGTCTCTTTCAATCCTTCAGGTAAATGTAATTTTCGTTTAAAGAGGAAGAAACCAAAGGCTCAAAGAGGCAAGTAAATTAATCAGGACCGAAACACAGGATTGTAAAATAAAAATAGTTTGTCACAGTTTACCACTTGGCATGCTGAGAAATTGGTGGCAACACTGTCACCTAAAAGTAGATAATTAGATTGGAAATCTGATCTGTCAAATTGCAGGTCTTCTAGATAAGTCTTGGTACTGGAGGATGGGAACGTACAGGGCTTATAACCTAGTAGGCAGAAAACGATTGAAGAAAGACCTGTGTAAGCCAGGATCTCTGGGTTGCTGATCCTATTTGATCTCATACTTTTTAGAGAAAACTCAAAATTGAAGTTGATTCTTAGCCTACCAAAATTTCAAGATATATTTTAATTAGATTGTGTCTAAATAAATTAGTTTCTATCTAAAGTACTATGTATTAGGATACTTAATATTTAATTATCTTCCTTCCTGAACTGTGGAGCTTCCTATGGAGAGCATTTGTGGTAGCCATGCAAATCATTCCGTAAATCTTTCATTCTCTTTGTTAACCTTGGAATAATTTGAAAAGTTTTAAAATGGGGACTATTTCATTTTTTTTTCAATCCACTCAACATTTATTAAATTCCTTAATAAATCATTGGAGGAAAGCAGTGATATTTTTTAGAATATTGAAATTAGTTATTGAGGAGGAGAAGAAATGTTTGACTTAGAGTATTATAGATGACTTAAGGGCACTTAAACTTTTTTTTCCCCTAGGTAAGAAATAAGTGGCCTTGTAAAATACAAAAGAAAAAAAAAAATGTTCAATACCAGCAATAGGAGAAAAATTCAATTTATGGGAACTCTATTTTAATATTTATGATACAAAAACTATAAACACGGTATACTACACAAAATTATAGGAAATATGCTGCCTTAGTTTGAGAGGATATTGAAATTTTGCCTGGATAAAAGGGTAATTTTTAAAATAAACTTTTTTTTTTGCCTATCATAATCCAGAATATGGGCAACCATTTTTAATAAATTTAGGATGTGTGCTATATTTGATCACCAGTGTTTTAAGTTTTACTTTTGAACACTAAGAAAGAATACAAAGTTAACCTTATAGGCCAGGCGGGGTGGCTCATGTCTGTAATCCCAGCACTTTGGGAGGCCAAGGTGGGAAGATCACTTGAGCCCAGGAGTTTGAGACCAGCCTGGGCAACATAGCAAGACCCTGTCTCTATATAAATAATATAGTAATAAAATAAAATAAAAAACAAAGTACCTTATAGCACAAGTACCTAAGTACCTGTTTACCTATTTAGATGCTGGTAGACCACTTGTTTTGCTAGTCTTTGAAACTGGAAGGAGTGTCAAATATACAGAAGCCAAAGTCATCTTGGCCAGATGGTGTTTGATACAGATGGATGGTTAGTTGTCATGCAGATCTCCTAGTTGGTAACTTGTTGCTGCCATCTGACTCAAAGAATCATTCACACACACTGGCTGTCAAAAGCATCTTCTCTTCTGTCTGTTTTAGCTGTCATGTCTGTGCTCTGTACAGAAGTGTTGACAAGACATTGCTGTTGTACATTTTCAATGTGGTTGTTAGTGAGTTTTCTGTTTTGTGGGGTCTTTGATAGTGCTATAATGTACTTGCTTTGTAATTGTATTTAAAAAAAATACTATGACGGTACAGCAATAATCTGACCTTGTAAAAGGACTTTTCAGGTTTTAAGTTTAGGCAGATATGTTCTGTGAACAAAAGCATTTAATAAAAGGAAAAAAAAAAGACTAGTTTCGTTTAGTTTCCAAACAGCAAATAAACCAAATTCTACTGGTTGTTTCCCAGTTTGATGTAATATTTCCTTTTGGACTTTCCGTCTGATAGTCTGTGGTCAAAATCTTTATACTCTTTTCTGAATATACGTTTTCTCAAATTACTACCTTTTTTCTAATGATATAAGCTTCCCTTTTTTTCCAAAAAAAATATTCAAACATTACCTATCTTTTGCATCCATTTTCTCAAACTTAATATCCCTTTGTTTTATTTACCTACTGACCTTGTTTCTGTTTTTACTGTTTCCCTTAGAGAAATATAAGCAAAGGCATTCCTCCATTCCTCCAGATCATTTCTGAAAGCATATCTGTTCCTCTGATATTTCTTTTTTGTTTTTTTTTAAGTGAAAGTAAGTTTATTAAGAAAGTAAAGGAATAAAAGAATGACTACTCTAGAGGCAGAGCAGCAGCATGGGATGCTTAACTGTGATATTTCTTTAACAATTTAATTAGTTTGTTTATTCAACTAATATTTACCGAGCATCCCAATATGTGCCAGGCACTCTGTAATACTCTGGAGATATCAGGAGGAAATACTCTCTACCCTTGAGAAGTTCAGTCTAGAGGGAAATCAGACATTAGACAATTAGACTAGAACATTATAACTGCTAAATGTAAGTATATGAAAAGTGTAGGAGGAAAACATGGGCTCTTGCTGTTCTATTTCCCCTCTTATACTTCCAGAGTGTTGGTTTTTAAAATTATTGTAGACTTTGCTCAACCTTTATAATACTTTATTAAGTAGCTTAAGAAGTAGTTAAAACTTCAACTTGAAATAGCCATTGATTCATTAATTTTTCCTAGCTATTGAATACATTTTCAGGATTATTTATTATACTATCTTATATGCAGATGTGCTAAAATATGTTTTTTAAACCAGAGAATAGAAGATAAAAATTAACTGGCAGAAGCTTTCTGAGTTGGTTTCAAAAGAAAATATATGGTTTCTTCATTAAGTTGGGAGAAAAAGACATGGAGACTTGAATAACATAGACATTTATTCTGGACCTGTCTCTAACTTGTTAAGTTTTTTGGACTGGTTACTTAATCTCTAGACTGTATAATGTATATACCTATCAAAATAAAGTAAAAAATAGATACTTATTGATTGATGTTTGTGAAGAACTTTGAGTTCTTGGAGAAAGCTTTAATTAATGCAGAAATATATAGAGAAGACTCTAACTTGTTTGCTGATTCTTCAGCCCTGGTGGTGCTGTGTAGCCCAAGTCAATCAATATTTAGAATTTGCTGTAGATTTTTGGGTCCTTCATTCAGTTAGCTTACGACACTGTTTCTAGGGGGTTGGGTGTGAATTTATACAGAAATAAGATGTCTTATCCTGGGAAGCCAGGCCCTAGACTAGACTTGGGTATCAGTGATCATTTCTGAGACATATTCATTGGACATACACTTCAGGTAGACCCACATGATTCATTCTTCTGTTCACAATAATAAAATGTAGTTGGAATCCGTATTTCCTTTTTTAATTTTTCAGTGAACATATACTGAACACCTCCTATGTATAAGTTACTTAATCTATATGAATTCTATGGGGAATGTGAAACTATGTAAGACTGCCTTTAGGCAGTGTGCAAAGACAGTGCACCACATGGGTTGCTTATCAGCTTTGTCAGTTATTCATATTTGAACGGTATTACTTATAAAAGTTCACCTTTTATTTGGGAAAATGTATTTAGCTTTCGTTTCTTTTTTTTTGAGACGGAGTCTCACTCTGTTGTCCAGGCTGGAATGCAGTGGCGCGAACTCGGCTCCCTGCAAGTGCCGCCTCTCAGGTTCACACCATTCTCCTGCCTCAGCCTCCCGAGTAGCTGGGACTATGGGCGCCTGCCACCACACCTGGCCAATTTTTTGTATTTTTAGTGGAGACAGGGTTTCACTGTGTTAACCAGGATGGTCTCGATCTCCTGACCTCGTGATCCGCCCGCCTCAGCCTCCCAAGCTTTAATTTCTTAAGCTAATTTATATTTGCTAATCGATGAACAGCTGTGTAATTTATTAAAATTTTTAAGTTTATTGGTCTCTGAAAATAATAGAGCTTCACTAATTTTGAACTTTAAGAATCAGTTTAAAGTCAAATAGTATCTACTGAATATCATTCTGAGATTATTAGAACTTCATTTTCACTTTATATTTCAAGGAATTTGCAACTTAGACATTATTTATCCCTCCAGGGATAGAAATTGGTTAAAAAAAAAAGTTCTCTGTTACTGTTTGGTGATACGTTTTTAAGACTGTACTAATTTGGTAATTGTGATACAACAGTTTCAAATTTGCTTGAAGGTTTGCAGCATCTGTATTCCTCAGTACAAACTTGTGTCTTATTTCATTGCTTTATTTTCACAGTCATTGCAATAAAATAGCAAAATGAATGGATTAACAATATAAGGGAAACTATGGCATTTAAGATAGACACCAAAGGTCAACCATGGTGTTCTCTTAATTTCTTAAAACTTAGCAGAGAAGTTTCTGGTCGTTATAATTTTATAATTTGTATTTGTCCCTTTGATTTTTATCAATACTTCCTTAGTGTTTGTGTGCCCTAAAAATAAATTTGGAAGTGTGTTTATTTGAAAGACACAAAATCTTAATTTTTTAAGTTAGTGTGTATTTTTTAAAAATCACTTTAATATAGTATTTGTTGTTTCATTTGTGCTTTTTTTTTTTCATTAAGGAATAAATGCTAAATTACAGTTTTGATCCTTACTGAAGGATCAGGAAATCGTAGATTGAATCCTTGACTGATATGTGTTTAAATAAGATAATCTTTTTTTTTTTTTTTTTTTT
>NW_016814022.1:180328-184470 GCF_001698545.2 Rhinopithecus bieti
TTTTTTTTTTTTTTTCCTGAGACGGAGTCTTGCTCAGTCTACCAGGCTGGAGTACAGTGGCGCGATCTTGGCTCACTGCAAGCTCCACCTCCCAGGTTCATGCCATTCTCCTGCCTCAGCCTCCCAAGTAGCTGGGACTACAGGCGCCCACCACTATGCCTGGCTAATATTTTTTGTATTTTTAGTAGAGATGTGGTTTCTCCGTGTTAGCTAGGATGGTCTCGATCTCCTGACCTCATGATCCACCTGCCTCGGCCTCCCAAAGTGCTGGGACTACAGGTGTGAGCCACCGCGCCCAGTCAAATAAGATAATCTTTAAAACTTTTACGGTGCTTTAAGTGTCTTCAATCACTGATGTTTGTAACAATTACAAGTACATTCCTGGAGCCAGTTTGTATCTCATAAATCACAATACCTGCAAAATGACAATGTGGGCAACTCGTATCTATTTATATTATTAATGGATGGTAAATAATGTGTTCATGTCTGTCAGTAAATATCACGCTAACTGGTTTTTATGTCAGCAGACTGAGAACTATGAGCAGAGAATACGTGAACAACAGGAACAGCTGTCCCTTCAACAAACTATTATTGACAAGCTAAAATCACAGTTACTTCTTGTGAATTCCACTCAAGGTATGTGCATGTTAATTTTTTATGTATTTCTAGAACCTCTTGGTGAAAAGAAAGGTGTAAGTTGAGTTCTTCTGTTGTATTCCTTCGTTGTTTCTCCATAGTTTTGATATTATAACTGTGGTACAGTTATATGTTACATTTATTTAAATGAACACTTGCAGGATATGGGAAAGTGGACTTTCACCTATACTATACTATACTATACTATACTATACTATACTATACTATACTATACTATACTATACTATATGGTGGAACTCTAAGTTTATAAAACTTTCTGAAAAGCAATTTGCCAGTAAATAGCAGCAAAAGCTTTTGAAAACATCTATGCCTTTTGAACCAAAAACTCAAGTCCTAAGACTATATCATGAGAAAACATTTGTTCAGGTACTCAAAAATATATATGCAAGGATGTGTATTACAGTATAATTTCTAATCATGGAAAGCTAGAAACAAATATTCAGTAGTTACAGTGATCTATATGAATAGCTATGTGGCCATGAAAAGTGATAATAGGTATTAACTTGTAAGAATATGTTGATGATATATAGCAAAATGAACAAAGCAGGATACGTAAATAAGTGTTATTTTCATTTATGCAGAAAAAGAGTGATTCTTGTGTGAATTTATATGTTTAGGAAAAGAAGTATTAACTGGAATAATTCACAGGTGATAAAAATTTGGGTAGCATTTACTTTTACTCTTTTGGCTGTCTGTATTTTCTAATTTTCCTATGATAAGCGTGGAGTCATAATACAAATAATTATCTCAAATAAGAAATGCATACCTGAAAATCCGACTTATATAAAAGTTGAATTGTTGCTGACAGGGGCAAAGAACATATTTCTAGTTTTCTAAATTCTGTATATTTTACATACTGCTGACTTTTGGAGAGCAGGGGTTTTGTATGTTTAGTGGGAAGGAAAAAATGTAAATGGACAACTTGTCAAAGTAACTGTTACCTAAAGAATTTTCTAAAACTCCTACCTTAAAATCTATTCTCTTTACGGTTTTGAGTTTGTATTATTTTGCTTTTCAGGTGGTACCAAAATAAGGGTTTTCTGCTAATATCCAAGAGGTTTTGTCTTGCAGATGGCAGTTATGGCTGTGTTCCTCTGCTTGAAGACAGTGAAACAAGGAAGAATAATTTGACTGTTGATCAGCCACATAATAAAGTGATTTCAGGAATAGCAAAGGAAAAACTACCAAAGGTAGACATTGCTTCTGCAGAAAGCAACATTCAAATGCTGATGCGTAACATAGCTTCCTCATTTTATTTTTCTGAAGTGATCTACCACGGGAATTCCAAACAGAAGTTCTATATATATAAATATGTGACTTAAATATTTCTGAATAGAAGAACTATTTTCAAGTAAAATAAAGGCTAAGGTTTTGTATTTCCTACTAACCTTTTTTCTACATCACAAGCATTTCAACAAAGAAAAGATTTAACAAAGAAATAGGACTGGACACAGTGACTCACTCCTGTAATTCAAACACTTTGGGAGGTGAAGGAGGGAGGTTCACTTGGGCTCAACAGTTTGAGACCAGCTTGGGCCACATAGGGAGACCCCTATCTCTATAAAAAATTTAAAAATTAGCCACTTAGGATGGCACATGCCTGTAGTCCCAGCTACTGTAGGCCGAGGTGGGAGGATTGCTTGGGCCTGAGAGATCAAGGCTGCTACAGTGACCCATGATCATGACACTGCATTCCAGCTTGGGCAACAGAGTGAGACCCTGTCTCTAAATAATTAATTAAAAGCCACATCCACATACATATGTACATATATGTGGGTGGGTGTGTGTGTATATAAATAAATAAAAGATTAAAATCAGGTAAATAATAAGACAGATTAGAAAATAGCTTTCTAGCTTTTTCTTCAATTGTCTGTGCTTAGTTTAAAAAAAACAAATCCACCCAACTAGCTTAAGCAAAACTTTATTGAAGTAATACAGAAAGAAATAATACATATCCGCAAGGAGACATATACAAGGACGTTCATGCCATGGGTTAGAAACAACCTAAATATCCACCCATAACAGAATAGTTGATCTTTAGAAACTCTTTAGAAAAATTAAAATATACTAAATATATATTAATTTGCCTAAATTTCAGTAGCAATGTTGAGTAAAGATGGAAATTACAAAATGATAAAATGGGAATACTTTATATAGTTTGTTGTTGTTGCTTTTATTTTGTTTTGTTTTTGTTTTTGTTTTTTTGAAGATGAAGTCTTGCTCTGTCACCCAGGCTGGAGTGCAGTGGCATGATCTCTGCTCACTGCAACCTCCGCCTCCCAGGTTCAAGCAATTCTACAGGCACATGCTGCCACGCCTGGCTAATTAGGATACTTTATGTAGTTTTTAAAACATAACGTTAATGTTTGTGGAAACGCAAATATGTAATAAAAGTATAAAAATCTGGACAGGAAGGGCACACATCTTCTTTAGAAAAACGATCACTTCCAGAATTGGGGAGAAAAGAGACTGATATCTGAGAAAGGAATAATGAGGGCTTCAGCAGTTATATCTGCAACTTTTTTTTTTTTTTTTTTTAATAGAAGAGAGCTAAGCAGGTATGCAAAATGTTAACACTTGTTAACTCGGTAGTATATATGTATATTATATTGTTCTCCATGTTTTCATAAGTCATTGAAATTTTGTAAGTTTGAAAAGGATATCTTTAATGAGATGAGTTGGCTTTTGGTGGGATGATACATATTTTGAATAAAATAAGAACTCTTAGCAAATAAGGTTTCTTAACATCAACAACAACAATTAAATCAAGAGTGCTGTATTTATTTCCTTCCTTCTAACTAAAGTAGGAGATTTTCACTTTGTCAGGGTTATTCAGTTACTGATTGCATAACTAAGACTATCTTATTATTTAACATCAAATCTGAGAAATCAATTTCGAGAGCTTTTTTCTATAAATAAAAGTTTTACAATAAGAAGTTATTTTGGTACCCGTTATTACATATATTTTTATTTGAAACCATTCTTTGAGTCATTCAGTTTTCTTCACCCCATTCGATTTTCATGTATCTAAAATGCTGGTAAACACTGAAACCATGGCATTGAAATATACTAGGTTTATTTTGCAAAAGAGGAAATTGAGAAACAATGATTCTGACTTTTTGGAATACAATTTTGTTACTAGGCCTATTGTAGTACATTATAAAATTGTAGAATTACTATACTGACATAAATTTAGTGCTTAAATAAATAATATTTCTAATCTTCCTGTTTCAGTGTCTTCCAAATGCCATTACTTTACCACAAATTTAATAATAATTTATAGCATTCCTTTGAAAGTAATAGGACATCTCCAGTTTAAACTATGTAGAAGGTAGTTTTGAAAATAAAACTTTGGTTAGAACAAAAGGGATGATGTGAAAAGCTCTAAGATATAGTAATAGTTTTTTTTTAATTTGGATAATTTGTTATTTATGAAAGTTTTAGAGTTTATTTTCAGTCAATAAGTATCAAAAGCAGACCTTCTA
>NW_016814022.1:184628-200504 GCF_001698545.2 Rhinopithecus bieti
GTTAGAACAAAAGGGATGATGTGAAAAGCTCTAAGATATAGTAATAGTTTTTTTTTAATTTGGATAATTTGTTATTTATGAAAGTTTTAGAGTTTATTTTCAGTCAATAAGTATCAAAAGCAGACCTTCAACAGAAATCTCTTTAAAAATTATATTTGTTTAAATTCTGTAGGCTAATTATTTTATCTGTGAAATATATATCTGGCTACCTGGGGTGAAATTAAGTTTAAGTAACAGAAATCATTTCAGAGATAGCCTGTGTGCAAAGAATTAATAATATTACATCAATTGTAACTATGTTTTTGGGCAGTTGGTAAGAGGAAAGGCTCCAAGTAAGGAATAAATCTAATTTCAGTGAGTTCTCTTAATTATCTTTACTAATAGGGGAAAGATTTATGTTATAGCCACATTTTATACTTTGAATAGCTCATCAACTCAATTTTCCTTGTAACCATTTAATAAAAATTAAAATTAACTGTCTTGTATTTCAGCTTCCTCTTATTTTATATATCTCTAGCCAAAGTGCTAATGAGCACTAAACGTATAAGGGATTAAAGAAAAGAGAAAATATATTCTAAAAGAATGGATATATTAGATTTATTGAATATTTGAGAGTTGTCTGTATGCTTAGTGTAAAAAATTAGGCCTATGTTAGAAAAAATACTGGCCCATCAAGCAATGAAAATTAAAATATGTTCCACTGGCCTATGTGTTGGTCTATACTTAGTGAGTTATAATTCACCTTTAGCTAATACGGGTGAAACTTTTCCTAAAGAACTCTGAATATGTAGCTATATTCAAGCTTCTTCCACTATGGAAAAAATCCATGTTGGTTGGTTGCAGTTTTTTAAGAGTATGCACCCACGTGGATGAGAACTAGAAGGCATTATAGAGAAATGGTTAAGGTGATGGTGTGATTCTTTTTTATTCTGTTCTTAGTATACTTTAATATTATTGGTCTTCTGCAAAACTAATCTGTTTCTAGAAATCACATTCCCAGTCAGTTGGCCTAGCTTCTATAATGAATTAGTAAGTTAATAGAAACGCTTTGAACCAGTAACAGAAGGCAGCCACTACGAGCCACCCACAGTCCTTTCCTCCTTCTGTTTGGTCGGTGGTTTGAGAATTTGTTTTCTTTAGACTATTTGTTTTGTTTAGGACTTTGTTTTGTCAGGATGTTTGAGAAGGGAAAGGTGGACATTTTAGCAAATAGCCATTCTGGCTGCCTTGGAAAAAGAGACATGAAGTAGAGGAAAGAGGGATATTTGAAGGGGGAAGAGGCCCTTTTAGAAAATTTTACTTAAGAGACATGAAATTTATAGTTCAATCTCTATTCATGTTATTCCTACACAAAAAGCATGCAAAAATCCTTTGACTTCTAAAGGGACAGAAAGAGTTAAAGACAAAGCCTCTATCATTAGATGACCCTTAGTGCTCTGCTTGAGACAGTGGGGAAGGAAATACTCAGTTTAATGGAAAACCTTAGTTTTGTCTTTTGTACACCACAGTAATTTGCACAGTCTTTTGTATTATCTCTCATATTATTCCAGACTTACCCCAAAACTTAGGGCTTAAAACAACAAATGTATCTGAGTTTCTGTGGGTCAGAAATTCTGGAGTGACTTACCTGGGTGACCCTGACTCAGGGTCTCTTATGTTGAAGTCAGGATGTGGACGAGGACTGCAGTCATCCGAAGGCTTAACTGGTTGGAGGATCCACTTCCAAGATGGGTCAGTCACATGACTGTTGGCCAGAGACCTTTCCACATGAGCCTGTCTACCCAAACTGACAGCTAACTTCACTCGAAGTAAGGCATCTGAGAGAGAGAAATGTGCCCTCTGTGACTTAGTCTCAAAGTCATATTCCTTCACTTCCACTTAATTTTGTTCATTAGAAGCAAGTCACTAAGTAGTGGGGCAAGAAATTAAGTTGCACCCCTTGAAGGGATGAGTATCAAAGTTTCATAGATATATTTTAAAAGCAACACAGGTATTGTAGATTGTGGTGTACAGAAGAGGATGTGAAAGATCAAGAGACAAGGAGACTGATACTTAATTTAATTTACCTTACAACAAATATTGATGAAAGGTAAGGGAACTTAATATTCACTTAATAGTGAATTTAACTTCCTGAATCATGTGATTATTAATCTTAAAGGGAAAAAATATCATAGCCTATCATCTTAAGAACAATTTCAAAAATTCTAATATGAATATATTTTCCAGAGGATAATAATAGCAATGCTTAGAGAACTAAGAAATTGTTGCATATTACTGATTCTTTTTTATAATGTTAAAAACTGAAAATGCAGATAGGAAATCAGATAACAAAAATGCACACAATTATTCTTGACAAAGACTATTCATCTCTTGTTTACAGAACACTATTGTCAGACATAGTAACTTATGTCCATGTTAGCGGTTACTATTTAAATAACAAGTTTTGTATTTGTGTAACAAATATAAAGGTATTCTATAAAAATACAAAACTATAAATTATCAGTTTAATTCACTTTTTTAAAAACCAGGATTGTAATGTACTGTGTCGCTTTTAAAATCTCAGAAATGAGATTTTTGTAATTTGCTTCTGCAAGATAGTTTGGTTGCCAAACTAAATACTATTTTGAGTGTCTAGGTTTTGACAGAAATTGTTTGCCCTCATCTTTCTATGCCACTTTTTGTTCCTGTGGAGAATTATACAAAATTCTCGGTGGTTTGATGCAAGAAAATATGTAGAAAGCAATAATATAGAAGACAAAAAATTTGATGATATTGGTAAATTACTTTTCATCATTTATCCAATAATTCTGAATTCATGATGTATACTTAAGACTGCCAACCACTGGAGAGCAAAGAGATGTTTTTCCCTGTCTTCCGGCTTAAAGTCTTGATTTAATAATTAACATTATTGAATGTTGGAAAGTTATTTCAGATTCTAGGATCCAAAATATGAAGTAAACATGGTATGAGTTCACTAATTAAATAGAGTTTATGTGTTCTCATGTCTATATATTTCTAATTTATTCTTTATACATGTCTTTATTTTTCATCTGACTTAAAAACTCAGGTATATGACGAGTGCAGTTGTTACTGAAAGATGTCAGTTAAACAGTTTGCAGATTTCAAATATAGCTATCATTGTGATTAGATCAGCAGATACGGTAGCTTTGAGGAACAAGAAAGATGTTTTAGGTTTAGAATAGTATAAACAGTGATATAGCTGTGGAGCTGGCAATTGCAAGCAGTAAGATGTGCTGTACTGGACAATTGCAAGTAAATATAGAAGCTCTGACATGTTTCAAGAAAGCTGTTGTCTAAAAAGTCATTTGTCAGTCACTTATACAAGAAGTAGTTATTGAACTCCTATTTGCCAAGCCTTGCTGGTTATTAACGGAAATACAAAAAACAAAACACAAAACAGCAATAGTATTGTAAGTTATAGATAACATCTATCCCCTTTAAGGAGCTATAGTCTGGTTGAGGAAATGATGATTTGGAGACCTACAGCAATTAGCAAGCATTATAAAATAATGTAAAGTCCTAATTGTATAACAAAATGAAACCCAGTCTCTACTAAAACTACAAAAATTAGCCGGGTGTGGTGGCAGGCACCTGTAATTCCAGCCACTTGGGAGGCCAAAGCAGGAGAATTGCTTGAACCCGGGAGGCGGAGGTTACAGTGAGCTGAGATCGCGCACTCCAGCCTAGGTGACAAGCGAAACTCTGTCTGAAAAAAAAAAAAAAAAAAAAAAGAAATTCTAACTGTAATTTTATGGCACTGATAAAACATATAGGGCCTTAATTTAATTTAAAAATTAAAATTCTCAGCTTAAGGGCTTGATCAAGGGCCCACAATTTAGGTTCCAGTACAGAAAAGAAGACAAGTTCTTACTTGGCCTTTATCTTGGTTATGTGTGCATAGATAAGTAAAGTTAAATTTTCTACAAGATTTTGATGGAAAAGGATAATTTTAGACAAGAGCCAGAATTATTCTAGGTCACTTGGGAGAACATTATGTAAACTGAAAGTGAAAGCTAAAACTGAAGGTTTTGAATGAGCCATTTACCATAACCATTTTTAGGTGACATAATCGTGGCTACAGAGGAGAAAGTGCTTGCTACCTTTTTCTTAGTTTATTCTATAGACAGTCCTTCAGTGAGTGGCATTTACGCATGGTTTGCTCCTTCAATTATGCATAGCAATTTTGGCAGGCAGTACATGAACTTGAACTCTGTTCTGCTTTCTGATCTTCTGTAGCTAATAAAATCCTAATCTCACAGGTCTAGGTCTTAGATGGCATCCCCATCCTTATACTGTTTATATCTTATATACACTGGACTTCAAGGGCAGTGCCCACTTAGGGATCATCTGAGTTTTGGGCCCCTATAGCTTCTCTCAACACTCCAGACACTTTCTGTTGCAACTCTCTTAAACCACATTTGTTTGTTAAGTTGCTATATATTGTCCAAGTAAGTAAAAGCTTTAAAATGGTTTATAGGTAAATGATAAACATGTTTTTCATCATTTGAACAAAAGCTAAAAATTAGGCCGTTAGTCAACATATTTAACTACTAAGTGATTTCTGTGGAAAAGTCACATCTCATTTACATCATCTAAACACATAGCACCTCTTCTAAGAGAGGAACTTGAAATAAATTTAACTGCATTTGTTTGTTACTCAACTTTTTAAAAATTTGCCCCTGAATTCCTTTAATGTTTAATCTTTTCTTTCCATCTTTTATCATACAGAAATGGTGATTATGCACACTGTACAATGGCACAGGCCAATCTAGGCTGGGGCTTAGAGAATTGGAGAAAAACGTGTTTGTGTGTAGTACTTCAGGTAATCCTTACCTTGCAATCCAGAGCAAATGTACTGCTTCTCCTGGTTTTCTTTCTAGAAACTGCATTATATATACCCTATTTTTATATCTAATGCTTCTATATTACTCCTCTTTGGAGACCAGCCTTTTTTATAGACTTCTTGGTAGAATATCAATTAGAAAGGAAAACAACTATCCTCAACCAATTTATTCATTAAAGTTCAGTTTTCTCCGAAGTGTCATACTACACAAACTGTTTTTTTTTTTTTTTTGAGACAGGGTCTCACTCTGTCACCGAGACCGGAGTGCAGTGGTGCCGTCTTGACTCACTGCAACCTCCGCCTCCTAGGCTCAAGCGAATCGCCTGCCTCAGCCTCCCGAATAGCTGGGATTACAAGCATGCACCACCACACCTGGCTAATTTTTGTATTTTTAGTAGAGACGGGGTTTCACTATGTTGGCCAGGCTAGTCCCGAACTCCTGATCTCAAATGATCCACCCGCCTCGGACTCCTATAGTGATGGGATTATAGGTGTGTGCCACTGTGGCTGGCCAATACACAAACTCTTAAGAAAAAAATATTGATATCCAAAACGTTTTAATAATTACATTGAAATTTTCTATTGCAGAAACTTTGTTTCCAAATCTAAATGATTAATTCTTCCTAACTCTTTCCTGCTCTGGGTTTGTGTTTTTGAATTCAGTACATCATCTTACAGTTTTTGCTTTTGTTAAAATACTGGAAATAATTTTGAGGAAGAAAAGAAAATAAGAAGTGATATGTCAACCTTCTAAATTCTCTTTCCTAACTTAGAAGCAAATTTGAATGTCTCTAGTATGGTTTTTCTCTCCTTATTTCCCCTTCTCATCCTTTTTTTCACACTTCCCTTTATTTAAAACTCATCTTCAAATCACACACAATAGACACAATAGAGTCGACAGAGTCTATCCAGCCCTAATTTCTCTTGGCCAAGACATGAAAGGCTGTTCTCTCAACCTCGATAGGTAAGGAATAGCCCCCTGTCCACCTCCATCGTAGTCTGTGTTGCTATAAAGGAATACCTGAGGCTGGGTGATTTATAAAGAAAAAAGGTTTATTTGGCTCATGATTCTGATATCTGTAAAAGTTCAAGATTGGACATCTGCATCTGGCAGGGGCCACAGGCTGCTTCCACTCATGGCAGAAGGCAAAGAGGAGCCAGCATTGCAGAGATCCCATGGTGAGAAAGGAAGCAAGAGAGAGAGGGGAGGTGAAAGATTCTTTTTAACAACCAGTTTTCTCAGGAGCTAAAAGAGTAAGAACTCACTCACCTGCTATCCTTACCCCACAGCCCCAGGATTTCTCTATTCATGAGGGATCTGCCCCCATGACCCAGACCCCTCTCATTAGGCCACCTCCAACATTGGGGATCAAATTTCAAAATCAGATTTGGAGGCAACAAATATCCAAACTATAGCACCCACAAACCATCTAGTTTATCTTATTATAACCCGTCATCCTGAAAGTTGTCAAAATCTGACTGGGCGCAGTGGCTTACGCCTGTAATCCCAACACTTTGGAAGGCCAAGGTGGGTGGATCACTTGAGGTCAGGAGTTTGAGACCAGCCTGGCCAATGTAATGAAACCCTGTCTCTACTAAGAATAGAAAAATTAGCCAGGCATGATGGTGGGTGCCTGTAATCCCAGCTACTCTGGAGGCTGAGGCAGTTGAATCGCTTGAACCCAGGAGATGGAGGTTGCATGAGCCAAGATCACAGCCTGGGCAAGAGTGAGACTCTGTCTCAAAAAAANTTCTCTATTCATGAGGGATCTGCCCCCATGACCCAGACCCCTCTCATTAGGCCACCTCCAACATTGGGGATCAAATTTCAAAATCAGATTTGGAGGCAACAAATATCCAAACTATAGCACCCACAAACCATCTAGTTTATCTTATTATAACCCGTCATCCTGAAAGTTGTCAAAATCTGACTGGGCGCAGTGGCTTACGCCTGTAATCCCAACACTTTGGAAGGCCAAGGTGGGTGGATCACTTGAGGTCAGGAGTTTGAGACCAGCCTGGCCAATGTAATGAAACCCTGTCTCTACTAAGAATAGAAAATTAGCCAGGCATGATGGTGGGTGCCTGTAATCCCAGCTACTCTGGAGGCTGAGGCAGTTGAATCCCTTGAACCCGGGGGGGGGGGTGGCATGAGCCAAAATACCACCCTGGGGAAAAGGGGACTCTTTTCAAAAAAAAAAAAAAAAAAAAAATTCTCTAAATCTGTTTTGAAGGTATTTTTTTTTTCTGTGTTATGAAGTGCTTCTACATTCAATCTGCTGTGATTTTATTTTTTTTTTTTGGTTGAATTATTTGATGAAAATTTAGCCTCAAAATAGATATTGTAGTTGAAAAGGGGAAGAGTATTTTAATAGCCTTTTTAGCAATTGTGGATAGTCTTTGATACTGCACTAAAATTTGGTAGTATCTTAAAATGTTAGCTGCAATATGGAATCTGAAATCATATCAGTGAACTTTACATTAAAAGCTGTTGGTCTATCTTGTACTTTGAATATGTCTTTTACTAATGTGTGATTGTTACATCATGAATCATTTGGAAAATATTGGTTCACTAAGTTGTGTAGATCTTGCAAATGTTGACCTATTATATAATATTTTTAAATCACATTTAACATCATCACTGATCACATCAGAAAAATCTTTTAAGTATTGGGCATCTGTCAAGCTTACTATGACAGGTACAGGTTTTCCAAAATTTTAATTTTCACTTGGAAGCTCAAATTTTATCATTGGCAACAAATCTTGTCAGTTGCTTTCCTTAACATGACAGGCTAACTTCATTTGGTTTTGAGAAAATGTCTGAATAACCATAGCTTGTGTGTCAGTCATTCTTTCAAGCAAAATGGCATTCCATTAGAAAAGTAACTGGTTTACTTGGAACTCAAATAGTTGCACAAGTACTTTTCCCCAAGACAATAATTGTACTTCAGTGTGCAGCAGAAGTCCTTGTGTGTATACTTCCCATTTTGTCACACAAAATATTAAAAATATGTTGAGATCAAGTTTCAGTAAAATTAATCATTTTACTGCCTTATTAAGGACATTCTTAGTTGAAACTGCCTTTTTTTTTTTTTGCTGTTTTTTTCCTGAGTGTGTGACATTGAAGAATACAGTGACAACAGTTTGATATGGCCTTAGTCATACTCGGGCACCAGCAGTTTTACTCACCATTGTTTTTGCATAATCAGCCTAAATGCCAACACAGTAAAAAATGCAAATATTAATAATATCTTAATTGTGACAATTGTGATTTCAATTATGTCGTTATGTCAGGGTCTGGGATTTCATTTTATTCTACTTACAAGCTAATAAGTTAGCCAGTTACTGTTTCATGGGTACTGGAGAAAAACAGAAAAGTGAATCAGAGAAAAAGGACTTTATTATTTACAGTAAAACGAGTAGCCAAGAACATCTTATTTTCATTAGTCCCACCTAGGAGGTAACACAGATAGACACAGATGATGCTTATACATGCAATGGTTACATTGAAGGAGAGGCATATTGAGCTTGGGGAACCCACCATTTTATAGCAGGTGGTAAGCATGCCTGCTCTTTGTCCAAGAGGGAGATATTACCTAGTCTTTCAAATTTGCTCTCTGCAAACACAAGCCTGAGAAAAGCCCCAGGTAAAGAACGGTGAGATTCTTGTATTCCTGACATGAACAGCAAAAATGTGCCCGAATGCTCAGGGGCCATGGCAGATTACATCTTCCAACATTGTATCCCTTGAAAGGTACTTGGGACCCTTAAGGATCCTGGACCATATTTTGGGAACCACTGGTTTAACCATATTATAATATCCTGTTAGAAAAAAAATCATATTGCCTTTTTCTCAGTAAGTTACTTTTCATCCTACTGAAAAATGTCATGTTCTAAGAATACTCCAGCATCTCCTCAGGAATGTTTACTTGTACATGGAGGTCCTAGTGCTTCCTCATCAGTTCTTTTCACATACATTGGATAATCAATTGTTTTACATCTTCATACTTTAAATCATGATGCTTGTGAATTAATCTATATTAAATCTAGAGCAGACTCTAAATTTTGACTCTTAAGTTGTTAAAAGATAGTTTGATAGTAGATATCTGCATTTTCTAGTATGTTCCATAAAACCCTAGGACTATGAAGTGCTGCATACTAGGTACTCTGGTAATTTTTAAAGGCGCAAGACTGTATCTAGGATATGAAATCAATACTAAGAAAACCACTTAGCTTTGTTTAAGTACAGGATCTTCAGCTAACTCTCTTCCCGGTATTGTGTTTTAACATCCTCTCACTGGATTCGTAGTTCCTTCCAAGATACTGCTAGATTTTGAGGGTAGAGGAGGGAAAGAGTCATCTAATTTTTCATTTGCACCTATACACTCCGAGCTTCTCTGTTGCTTGGTTAAGCAGTGTCTTGCTATGTTATGAAAGCTGATTTATTCCCTGAAAGATTTTTTTTCTTTGCCAGTTAGTCATCTTTCTATATACTTATGCTCTAAGCTATATATCTTAGAATCCTAATAAAACTGTTGTATAGCAGTTTCCACACATTCTGCATTGTCATTAACCTGTGGTTTTTGTCTCCCTCCCTGATAAGTCCCTTTTGGAAACGAATAATTTTAAGATGAGCATCTTTTGTTGTCTCCTTCCTATTATGTTTGTCAATAGTAGTGTGATTTTTGCATTTAAGCTTAGTTTCCTCTAAGTAATTCCATATTTGATGGATTTACTCATTGTTATTTCTACTCCTAATTTCTCTTGACTATTTAACATTAAAGACAGCATGTTTCCCTCTACATTTTATCTTAATAATACTATAGGGAGCCACTGACTTGTCTGTATTCTCTAGAAGTTACATCTGGACCATATGTCTGCTAAATGGCCAAATGGCCACAGTGAATCTCCTTGCTTTCCTTCTTGCTTCTGCTCATTGAACATTCTTTCTTGCCTTCTCTTTTTTATCTATTCTGCAGCCTGAGACTCCTCACTTCTGTCCTCAGCTCTTGCTTCTCATCTTATCCTGAGCCGTGAGCATAAAGTGATAACTTTTTGATAAAGCTGAATCTAAAATTCTTCTTCCTACTCTTTTCTTTTGATAAATGTTAATTCCCCTTTGACGTGAAGAAGTTACTAGGTCTTGGTAGTTTGTTTATTTTTTGCTAAATTCTTTCTTGGCCAAAAAAAAAAAAAAAAAGGTGGTGAGGCCCCCAGTTTTGAATTTTACTACTCAGGAAAGACCTAACCTCAGTTTCTTTAGAGTTTCTCCTGCCCTAAGATTTTTTTGATGCTAACAGAAAAGAAGAAAAGTTCTTATTTGCCTTTTTCTTGGTTATGTGTACATAGATACGTAAAGTTAAATTTTCTACAATATGTTGATGGAAAAAGGATAATCTCTAGACAAGAGCCAAAATTATTCTAGGTCACTTGGGAGAACATTATGTAAACTGAAAGCTAAAACAGTTTTGAATGAGCCATTTCATTTACCATAACCATTTTTAGGTGACATAATCATGACTTCAGAGGAGAAAGTGCTTCCTGTCTTTTTCTTAGCTTATAGACAGAGTGCTGCTGTAAATATTTTGTATACAGGTTTCTGTGTGAACATAAATTTTGAAGTGCCCAGGAGTGCATTCATTGGGTCCTATAGTACTTACATGTTTGGAGTTTTTGTTTGTTTTAAGAAATGGACAAAATGTTTTCTAGAGTGGTGAAGGGTATTGGTAGTTTTGTTTTTACAGGCAGTGAACTTGATTAGCTCAGGGTAACTGTCACTCCTATGGAGAGAGGCAGCTCCAATCTCAGTTCAATCCTTAGAGCTTTAGCTACAAAGCTTTTAGTCTCGCCCAACTTTGGGACTGCCAGAGACTTGAGCTGAATTGAAACTCAGAATTTAAGGTTCTCAAATTCTCTAGGGCTCCTTTCCCTCACTCTCCGGTGACCATGGTTATGATCTCATTCTCCTTCTTGGTTCTTCCAGCCAGAATGTTAGTGGGCTTTTTTGTTGGAATTTCAGCTACTACTGTGCCTCTGCTGCAGTGTGGCCATCATCAGGACAAAACCATAGAAAACTGGGAATGCACTCTAAGCCAATTTACTTACTACACATTTTTGACTCTCCTCCAATATATGCAAAGTTCGGTCTTCAATGTTTTCAAGTAGTTGGGGTGTGTGTGTGTGTGTGTGTGTGTGTGTGTGTGTGTGTGTGTGTTGCCCAAAGTTTATAACTGTTATTTGCAGAAGAATGGTTTGTTAGGTGCTCACTCCTACACTATGGAATCTTAACTCCTAAAGTCTAGTTTTTTGGTTTTTTCTAGCTGAGTATGGTCAGGATATGGTCCAAAATCACCCAACATATAAAGAACCCAGAAAATGTGACCCAGTTATAAGAGAACAGACACCAACCCTAAGATGATTCAGACACTGAAATTACCAGACAAGGACTTTATCAGCTACTATAACTATACCCAGTCTTTTATTAAAAGATAGCTGGGGAGGCAGGAAGGGAGTTAAGCTTTCCAGAGAGGATAGAATTACCGGTAGGGTACTCTACCCATTGTCATGCTTTGTCAAATGCTTAACTTCTATGCCAAGTTTGAGAAATACTATGAAATTTTGTCAAAGAAAGTACTGCCAAATTTGCCTATGTTAACAAGTGACTCGTTTGGCAAAACTTGAGTAAATCTATCTTAAGTTATTTTTGGATGTACATTTCTATTTGTACGATACATCCTTGAGAACACAGCAAAAAAAAGGCTATACCAAAGGTTTCCCCTCCCATCCTGGGCAATATTTAAGCATCAAAATGTGGCCTGTAACTGCTTCTCAGTGATAAATATGTATTTTTATTGTATGACAGGAAGATTTTAGAATCTTAAAATTAGTTTGCCTTGGTGCAATATGTAAATGTAACCATTCTTTATCTCCAGCCCTATGCTGGATAACTGTACCACTTAGCTTCTCCAGCAGCCAAGCATTATGGCTAAGTAGTTAAAGCTACTGGGGCAGAAAGGCTTGTGTTCCAGTCACAGCTACTCTGTCTGCCAAACTATATACAAATTATTTGATCTCTTCAAAGCAAATTTTAAAATCATAATTAAGTACATAATTCAGAAGATTTTGTGGCTTGCCAGGTGCAGTGGCGTGCACCTGTAGTCCTAGCTACTTCAGAGGCTGCAGTAGGAAGACTGCTTGAGTCCAGAAATTTGACTCTAGTCTGCTCAGCATTGCAAGACCTCCATCTCAAAATAAGCAGATTTTGTGATTTAAGTTAAATAAGTAATACATGCAAATTGCTTAAATAATAGCTATTTTCAAGAAGATAGCTTCTGTTCTTCATGGTGTAGTGGTATAACACTAAATTTGTGGTTAAAGGATTTTTCCAAATCAGTTGATTTTTTCTTTTTTGAGACGGGTTCTTGCTGTGTTGCCCAGGCTGGTCTCAAACTCCTCCCTCTCAGCCTCCCTAGTAGTTGGGATTACAGGAGCATGCCACCATGCGCAGCACGGATCAGTTCATTTTAAGTGTAGTATTTGGGGAAAGAGTGAAAGGAGTGTGAGAAATCTTAATTAAATTGGTCACTGAAGTTATGCAGTTTCCGTTTTACATTAAAAAAGCATCTCCACAAATATTTCTTCCCTTTAAAAAAATAAATTCAGAAAGATATATGCAAAAGGTACCTAATACAAAGTGAAAGACTTAGAAGACAGATAGTAGAAAAGTATTCATCTCATTCTACAAATTAACTTGGATAGAATTGAAATTACAGTAATTGTGGCAGTACTGGTAAAGGATTTTACCTTTTCTGAAACAATATGTTTTATTGTAGCATTGAATCAGTAGAGATTGTGGGGATGGGTTATGTTAAACCACAACCCAATAAAGAACTTGGAAGTAATTAGGGTGTTTAATTTTATTTTTATATTGTTTATTTTCTTGCCACTTCCTTCAGAACTCTGGGATGGATCCCATTTTACCCTGGAGTTGTTCCCACACTGGCAGTGGGTTTGCCTAGCACACTGTATCACACAGAACAGACAAGGCTCCTAGGATTTGTGTTTCTCTTGCTTTGCTAGATTTTCAGGAATGTTAATGAGAGTGAGAGAACCATAGATTTTATATGGCTATAAGTTCTTTTAGATTAAATACAATATTATATTTTTTTTAGCTTTTGTCTTCAAACTTTTATGTTACTATTCTTTTATGTTTATTCTTATCAAATATCTTTTTGTAATTTTTTTCTGGTCCTGTTTTATACCTTAATCTTTTTCTGTCTCCACCCTTTTTTTACTTTCTCCCTAATTCAGCTGTATCCAGTGCTTGACTTCACCATAACATCTTTTGTCTCAGTGTATGTAGACAAAATATACCATATTTCATATGGTAATGAAATACTCAACCTCAGTTCCTCCTTTAACATTTCATTCTTAAATCTCAAAAATCTAAGTGACAAATGAATCTTTATTTTCAGTTTTTTTCCTACTACTTACTTTTCCTTTTTCTGTAATGAATTTTATCAAGCTAACATTTATACCTATTCCATAGTTTTATATTCCCTCTACCAATCCATCCCATCCCACCTTGGCTTATTTCTTAGTTTATATTGATCCAAGTAAGGATTCTTGTTTCTGCTTAAAAAGCGTATTTCTGTTTAGCCTCATCCAGAAACAAAATAAAACATTGACTACACTCAGTTGCCTGAGCTAGCTAAAAATAAATATTCCTTTGCATGCAAGGATCCTAACTAAAGTTTAAAGGAAGTCTTTGATATGAACACTGGAGTAAAGTGAAATATGTATCACTGAAAACGTACCTTCTTCACTTAATAGAAGCCTTTTAAAGTTTGGGTTTCTTACATACATATGAGAGAATATACATCTTGTTAAAGAGTTTAGTCAGAATTATCTTTAAAAATTCCATAACTCAGCTGGGTGCGGTGGCTCACGCCTGTAATCCCAGCACTTTCGGAGGCCGAGGCGGGCAGATCACCTGAGGTCAGGAGTTCGAAACCAGCCTGACCAACATGCCGAAACCCTGTCTCTACTAAATATACAAAAATTACCCAGGCATGGTGGCGGGCTCCTGTAATCTCAGCTACTTAGGAGGCTGAGGCAGGAGAATTGCTTGAACCCAGAAGATGGAGGTTGCAGTGAGCCAAGATCATGCCACTGCACTCCAGCCAGGGCAACAAAAGTGAGACTCTGTCTCAAAAAAAGAAAACAAAAATTCCATAACTCAATTTTATTTTACTGACTTTAATTGCTTAAAATTTTTAAGAAAAAAAATATGGTTTTGAATGATAATTTTTATTTCCTTTCTATCTTTCCAATTTTTTATAAAAGGAATAAAACAATTTCACTTTTAGTATCAACTGTAACAAAAGCAAGTGTTAAGGAAAACATACATTTCTTTGAGAGGTTGATATCTAACATCCCAGAATGCGAAACAAAACATTTTTCATTATGTTTGCATCAAGAATAAAGCCTGGTTTGGACTAATGAAATATTAACCACTTTTTTTCTCCTTCTTAAATATCACTGCATATTCAACTGTCCCCTGAACATATATTTTTGATATAATACCCATCTATGAGAAGCTTAAATTGACTTACACTAAATCAAAATTCTCCCAATTCACATAAGAAATTTAAGGAAACATTTTACATCTTCCAACTGTTTCAGATGTGTTTATCTTAATGGATTTAGTTGAATGACTTACCCAGCGACATACTGGAAGTGTATATGAAAAGTATGATGTGTAAAACTCTTATTTCAGCATTCATTCCACAAGTTCAGCATTTCCAAACTAGTACTTGGAACAGTTTATGATGTTAAGTATTTTAAGTTTTAGTACCTCAAAATAAATTCATTTTTTGAATGATTTAATGCTTAAAATCTCCTAAAATATAATGTTCAAAATTCCCTTGCTTTCTTATTTGAAGTTATAACTTCGTCTTCCTGCAGTACAGAGCCCACTTGGATTATATTTGAGAATCGAAAGAAAAATACAAGTTATCCTTACTCTCTGAGATGCTCAACAAACTGATTAATCTTTATTAAGATCATGCACTGAAAAAGTCTGAGTTTCTGGAAAAGTGTTGAATTGCCATTGATTATACTAATCCTAAATCCTTTGAAAAATTAATGATTGTTTTCAGAAAGTTGTATCAGACTGCTATAATGGAAAATAGCATTAACATGTTATGCCCCATTCTAAATAAACCCAACTTCAAAATGTCTGTCAGAAAACTGTTTAGCTTTTTTTTTTTTCCAAGTAACATTTTAAGAGGTCCCTTTCTGAAAATTTTTCTTGGGTACTGGGAACTCAGAATTTTCATTTGAAATATATTAACAGGTTTATTTGGCATGAATGATAAAAGGTGCAGTGTATTGCCTAGTACAACCACTAATATTTTTTTCAATAACAATAAAAACAAAAATAATAGTAAGCAGAGCTGTGTTTCTAACCCCGAAGAAGCTGAAGACCTTAGTTTAGATACTTCATAGGAATTCCTTAAGGAGTCCTCCTTCACCTCCTGCCAATACACCCAAGGAATCTTTTCTTGATAAATTCACCCACATTAGTTATCAAATCTAAACATCACAGATTAGCATCAATTATTTACCAAGTGAGACAAAGGTTTGTCATTTTTTTCTTATCTTTTCCTTCAGTCCTCTTCATCCCCATTAGTTTTTAATACTTCTTTAATCTCAGAAGCAATCATTCCTAGTTTATATCAAAGTCAGGACTTTGGAATTTGGAGCACTATCTTTACCACTTTCTGTAACTCTCCAGTTTTAGCCTAAAACTACAGAGCATTACTCTGTAGTTTTTTTTTTTTTTTTGAGACAGAGTCTTGCTATGTCACCCAGACTGGAGTGCAGTGGTACAATCTTGGCTCACTATAAGGAGGTCATTCTATTTAATCACTTGTTTTATGGTTTGTTTGACCATATTAAATTGTCAAATACAAGTATTCTTTCTTCATCTTCTTCTCCTCCCCCTCCCC
>NW_016814022.1:200885-218022 GCF_001698545.2 Rhinopithecus bieti
GATCCACGCACCTCGGTCTCCCAAAGTGCTGGGATTACAGGCATGAGCCACCGTGCCAGGCCAAGTATTCTCCTAATGTACCTCTTCTGTGATTTTGTTGATACAGACTTAATGATAAAATCTTTGAAAAGTTTGTTTCATATTTGTGGTATTCTGACTGGCTGGCTAGCTGTAAAATGTTGCCTTTCTTCCTAGTCCACACTAAAATCCATTGAGTGTTCTCATTGCACAAAACACCATAGAAAAACCTTGTCTACCACTTTAAAAAAAAAAAACTGTGAATGTGAAAATATCTTCTGATATGACTGCATTATAAAGCTCAGTACAGCAGTTTTAATCCAGAAGAATATATGACCTGAATGTTTGTCAAACACATGATATGCAGGCAGCAACAAAATAATCTTTATTTTATTTTCGCCTGACAATATAATGTATAAAATCACAAATTGTTTGTATTGGCAAGATTTTATTTTACTAATTTTGAGATACTATAAAAATAATACTCTCTATATATTTAAAGCATTTATTTAGAAAAAAACTGGGAAATAAATTGGAGAAGATATTAATTTTAAGAAAAACAAACTGAAATCAAGTCTTTGTCTTAGAGAACAAATAAGACTGAAGAAATTAAAAGAAATATTTTGAAAAGCAAGAGTGAAGTACCTAAGTGATAAGACACAATGAAGTAAAGTCTTCCATTTTTAATAGCTACAATGACCTTAATTAAATAAAATCTAAATGTCACTAAAGATAGATATCCCCTGGTTTGGATTTGAAATTTAAGAACTATACAATTTTGGATGAATTATAACTTATGATTCGGTATTAGGATTCTTCAGATCTCTGGACTTGTCAGTTTATAAGCTTTAGAAGGTACACAACACTTTCTAGGTATGGTGTAAAATTTTTTAAATATTTAAGCCATAGAATACATTATTACAACATGTTCTTTAATGTTGATTTTTAAATGTCAGATGTAATACCAGTGTAAGCCACAGGGTGGGAGTGAAAGGCAAGAACAGGCAAGAACTTGTGTTGAAGCAGCTTAAATATATAATTGCACCATTTTATAAACCTTTTAAATGCTTGTTGAATTATAAGGAGCTGTAGCTTGGTTTTCTTTCTTCCTTTAATACAGCTGCATTCTTCAGCAAAGAATCTATAACAAAAGACAAACACATTAATTTAAATATATAGGCCATTTTTACTGAATATCAAAAGAAGTAAACACATACATTTTATTTCCCCCTAAGTTTCTGGGCATATGAAGTGCTTGGTGAACAGAGCAGCAATTTTGATCAATAGTTGAATTTGAGAAATTTCTTAAATTACCAGTACTGGAAATAGTAATTGAAGTTGCCAGAAATATTTCATCTCTTCAGACTTTACTCCTTCATTTTCCTTTTCATTGATTTTCTCATTTAAAGAAAAAAATCAATTGTATATTACATATAGGTCTATAAGCTGTCTCAAATTATTTTTCAATAGGAAAGGTAAATAAATTTTCCTTTGTGTTTTCTCTTTACTCGATCTCATTTGAATTTGGAAGCAATTTAAAGTAGTAATAGTAATCATTTTGTATCTTTAAGGTAAGAAGACAAGAGGTTTCTTCTCCTAGAAAAGAAACTTCAGCAAGGAGTCTTGGCAGTCCTTTGCTCCATGAAAGGTAGTTCTACATCCTTTTTTTGCCAACTCTTAAAAATTATCAATACTGAAATATATTTTATATATTTTTTTAAGCTTTAACAATTGCAAAAAAATCGCTTTTTAGAATAAGTGGAAGTGACCATCCCCAGAGTCCTACATGTTAAAAATGACCTAAACAAGTCATGCAGTTAATAGCAGAGCTGGATCTAAAACTTGAATTCTCTAAAGCTCTACTATTTCAATAGACCAAGGGTTAAGGCTATATTTCTTTATATGGATGGATCCTAATGTGAACTTTACCAAAATAAGGAATATTTAATATTCTATTTAAGATGTTTGCAGAGAACGAAAGTCAATGCATTGAAATTTCTAATGTGAGAATAAGACAGCCAGCATTAGTGTATATATGAATAAGTAGATATGCTAGACTATACTATATTTATGTATTAAAACTTTTAATTTATCACTTACTTTGTGCCTGGCCCTCTACAAACACAAGCTGGTTTTTGGGATATTGTCTAGGAATTAAAATTTTTTTTTTAACTTTTAAATATTTTGTGGCACATAAAATGGTACTACATAAGTTTGATTATTTAAAAAACTTGGAAATTATAGCTTTACATTTTAAAATGTTGATTTTTATTTTTTAGGGGTAATATAGAGAAGACTTTCTGGGATCTGAAAGAAGAATTTCATAGAATATGTATGCTAGCAAAAGCACAGAAAGACCACTTAAGCAAACTTAATATACCAGACACTGCAACTGGTAAGATTTAATTTAATTTACAATAATATTGATTTGATTGATTGAAATTGATTTCTTTTTGAATGTGAAAATATTCCTGAATGCCTATTAATTGTGTAGCATCTGTAATTTACCCCTCATCCACATATATTTGAATGTGTACATGCTGTGTAAGTTCTGTAGTGTATTACATATGTATTTGTTGGTTTTTTTCTCTTTGTTGTATATGGTACTATATAGATTGAATTGAAAGACATAATTACTAATTATCTTAATGAGAAATCCCACCTTAAAAAATAAAAAATAAATATGGACTATATCCCTGAAAGTTTTCAGTTGTTGTTTGGGGGACTTATTAAACATTAACTCTTATGTGAATAAGCAACCTTGAAGCCACACTACCATATTATATGAGCTAAGTAAAATTATAACATCAGGTTTGTTTGTAACTTCTGCCTGAAAGTTCATTACATACACTATGGATAGATGTTTTTTTCTGTTGGTTTTTTTTTTTCTTTTTTAATTAAACACAGGATCTTGCTATGTTGTCCAGACTGGAGTACAGTGGCTATTCACAGGTGTGATGGTGCACTACAGCCTTGAACCCCTGGGCTCAAGAATTCTTTGAACTCATTTGGTTCAAGAATAAAAATGTGACACTCAAATTTCCTGAGTGCTAGTCCTGTTTAATGCACAAAATATACATTTAGTATAAAATACAACTTAGTAGGAATGTTTGTTTTACACATGTGTTATAGTATGTTTTATAAATGCTCCACCCTTTCCTAAAACCTCAGACTGGCTTCCTGGTGTTTGCTTCAGTAGTTCTACATGAATAGCAAAATACAAGGGATTGGGTCTGGCAACCAAACACTTCTGCAAACAAAAGGAAGGTAAACTGATCATTTATAATGATAAATTCTCCTTTACCCTTGTGATTTGAGCTATTGTGCAGACAATTCCCAAGGGATGTGATTTACAGTTTTCACTCTGAGAGATGTAGTCTTGTTGACTAACACCCCTTTAATTAAAGATCACTTTCCATTTCTTGCAGCTCTTACATCTAGGCTATTTAAAATAATTTTATAGTGTAAATTCACTTTTTGCTACTACTACCATTTTATTTTCAGAAAAGTTACACAATGTGGTATTACAGAAGCAAAACAATCTTTGTAGATAGACATAATTTGTTTATTTCTCTCCCTTCTCCCACCTCCCCAAAAACAACTCTTTTCTTCACCTGAATTTTTGTCATTTTCATGAGAAATTGATCTTTTGTATGGACTAAAGTCACTAGGTACCTCTGAAGTAAGTGAATTATTTCTGTTTAAAATATGCTAGCTATGGAGATGTAGTACCTAGAATTCATAAACATGCTTTTTTGAACATCAACATCTTTTCAAGGCATTATAATGGTGATATACTCTTTGTTACACAGAAAACTTACCTCATTATCAGTGGCTTAATACTTTGACCATTTTTAAATTGCACAGGTCTAAATCTGAGTATGTATCTGTCAACTAGAACACTGAGTGTTTAACTTCAATTTCTTCTCCACTAAAACTGCTTCCTGATGCTTTATTTTTATGCTTTATATTAACAGTGTCACAAATAATAAATATATTATTCTCAAAATATTTTGTGCTACAGACTCTAGTGAAGTTTTGCTGGGGTCCAAAGAGAAACCAAAATAAATATTATGCTCTGACAGTAGTATATCAAAAGGAGAAAGGAAAAAATATTTTTTGAAAAGATGCCTATTCATGGTTTCCAAGTATGTATGCTATACTGTATAAAAATATAGAAGAACTATTTCAAATATGATTTGCATAATATATCTGGGGAAAGGTATGTGTATTGTCCCTGTGTTATTTTGTATTAAAGTTTGATGTTTGCTTTTAAATAACCAGATGATTCATTTGAAGATACTGAGTTAGTAGAGTTTTACATTTCCTTTTATTATTACTTTGTTTTTTCTACTCATCTACATATGGCAATAGACTTGAGAAATGACAAACATAAAATGTATGTTTATCCATAGCTTCAAATAAAGTACTGTTTGGTTCAGAAAGGAGTGTCCAATTTCAGTAGAGATTAGGAAAGAAGAATATAGGATTAAGGGTAACAAACATCCATGAGAAGGGTGACAAACAACCATGAGGTCTTTTTCTTTTGTCAATATACTAAGTAATTATACTGAGAAGTAACTAAATGGATAGCCTATATTTAAAATTTAGAAATCTAAAATGTTTCCCATTTTACTTTTCCTTGCAAAACTAAGTATTCTTAAAATAGACAAAATAGAAAAGCTATTTGCTCACCTGATCATGTTTCTCAATATGGTGTCAGGATGACAAGTGCTTTCATGCATCTCTTTTGAGTTTTAAGTTGTCTCAGCTTAGATTTCTAGTAGCATTAGAAATCTAAGGTTTAAATTTTTTAATAGATATTAACTCTCACTGCTTGAGCAGATTAACTCAGATTATTTTAATGTGGCTGAGTTTTATGCCAGCTAGCTTTGCTGAAAGAAAATATCTGTTTTTTTAGAGCTGTTTGATTTCTCCACATTTTGTTCAAAGCTGAGATAGATCAACTGCTGGAAAAATAATTCAAAGCACATTTCTGTCAATTTGGGGACTTCTCTCTATATCTAGAAACCAACATGTTCAATTTAGCATAATGGTTCAGAGCACAAATCTAGAGTTAGGTCGCCTGGGTTCCAGTGGCAGATCTGCCACTTACTATTATAGTTGTGTGGCCTTTGAATTAACCTCTCCAACCAGTTGCTTCACATGTAAAGTGGGGATAATAATAGTGCCTACTTCAGGATTACTTTAAGTATTATATGAATTAATGTACATACAATTATTATAATAGTGCTTGCCATGTGGAAGTGCTATTAATGTTAATAGTCATTGCCATTAGCAGCAGCAGCAGATTCTTCAGCATTTACCTTGTTGTTCTCCTTGTGAAGATCATTTGATAAGTCTCTCCTCTTCGGGTGTTACAGAATCTGATTACCTCAACAGTTGATTTTCTTGATTTGTTATTTGCAAGTAGCAAATGTCATCTACAAAAACAGTACTGTTTCCTTGACTTTCCTACCACTTTCAAGTCTACTGCCAGGAAGAATGACTACTCGAGAGTTAATGGACTTTAAGAACCTCAGAGGCTAAAGAAATCCAGCTAAACAATTAAGCTTGGTCACAATTACTATAGCACTTCTAGTCACAGAATATCTGGTAAATGTTGATTATTATAGTAGGCTCTGTAAGGGAGAGATTACAGATTCATTCAGAATTCATTTGTTAGGGGCATACTACATGCCAGACACTGGGCAGGGGTCTGGAGTTAGAGGGAAACAAAACATAGTTTAAGACCTCAAAAAACCTACTTTAATGGGAGAGAGTTATACTTGGAAATACAGTCATGTGCCAAATGACATTTTCAGTCAACAACAGATTGCATATACAATCATGGCCCCATATGATTATAATGGGGCTTAAAAGTTCATATCAGCCCAGGCACAGTGGCTCACGCCTATAATCCCAGCACTTTGGGAGGCTGAGCTGGGCAGATCACCTGAGGTTGGGAGTTCGAGACCAGCCTGACCAACATGGAGAAACCCCGTCTCTACTGAAAATATAAAATTAGCCGGGCATGGTGACTCATGTCCGTAATCCCAGCTACTCTGGAGGCTGAGGCAGGAGAATCACTTGAACCTGGGAGGTGGAGGTTGCAGTGAGCCGAGATCGCGCCATTGCACTCCATCCAGCCTGGGCAACAAGAGCAAAGCTCCGTCTCAAAAAAAAAAAAAAAAAGGTTCATATCACCCTAGTGACATTGTAGGTAGCTGTTGTTACATTGTAGCACACTTTATTTTTTTTGTAAATTTAGTGTAACCTAAGTGTTCATAAAGTCTACAGTGATGTACAGTAATACTAGGCCTTCACATTCACTCACCATTCACTCACTGACTCAGAGCAACCTCCAGTCCTGCAAATTCCATTCATGGTAAGTGCTCTATATAGGCGTACCCATTTTTTATCTTTTATGCCATATTTTTACTGTACCTTTTCAGTGTTGAAATACACAGATACCATTGTGTTACCTACAGTATTCAGTACAGTAACATGTTGTATAGGTTTGTAGCGTAAGAACAATAGGCTATACCATATAGTGTAGGTGTGTAGTAGACGATACTGTCTAGGTTTCTGTAAGTACACTCTGTGATGTTTGCACAATGACAAAATTGCCTAAGAATACATTTCTCAAAATGTGCCATCGTTAAGCGACACATAACTATATAACAGAGTGTTTCAGTCCTCAGGGCATCCAAGAGTCATGGGAGAGTCATCCAGAGAAACTTATGTCCGAGCCAAGATATGAAGGACAAATAAGAGTTGGGCAAAGCGTGATGAGAGGGGACACTTCAGGCAGTCTGCACAGCATGTGCAAAGGTGCAAAGACAAGAGAGTGTGGCTATTTTGGGGAACTATACGAAGTTCATTATAGGCAGAGTATGGAGTGAAAGATGAGCATGGAGAGGTGACCAGGGGCCAGTAATGAACAGTCGATAAGCCTTTTCTGAGATCTGAGGGGCTTGTAGAGCCATCAAAAGATTTTATTAGGAAGGTAACGTGGTCAGATTAGTATTTTAGAAAAACTACTCTGAGAACGAGGGATGGAGGGGAAGTTGCAATGAAGACAACAGATTGGATATGAGACAAATTTAGAGGCAAGGAAGCAGTTTAAAGGCTGTTATAATAATCCAGTAAGAAAGGATGGTATGAAGAGAGGTATAAAGAGAGGGAGTAAGTATACAACAAGATGAACCAAAGAAATTGGTTGCATTATACTACACATATCCAAACAGAAAAAAATATATTATATTTGAATGTGCTGTGGCAAAAGACAGAGAGGTGTCATGAGACTGCCAAGACCAAAGGAATATAAAGGAACTGACGTTTGTTAAGTGCCTACTAACCTGTACAGACACTTTGTATACCTTGTGTTCTGTATACACTGTCTACCTAAATTTGCATCATTGGTAATGTCTCCATTTGTGAATGTTCAACAGTGCTGATGACAATCCTTAAAATACATGCATTACCAACTTCAGTGCCTTCTTTAAGGGACATTGTGGAGTTTAATTTGGCTTTTTCTAGTGTCTCAGAATCATCAAGATGGAGAGTACTTTGATTATTGTTTTTTTGTGTTGAGCACTCATTAGCCCTGTATTAGACTGTAGTGTTTTCTAAGTTCTTGTATCAGCTTTTTTGTCTTTCCTGTCTTTTCCTATGCTTTTAGTTCCTGTTGATATCTATGTCTGCCTTTAGCAACTCATATTCCCTTTTAATTTGCTGTTTCAAACCAGCTATGAGCTAGGGAAATACCATCAGGTTTGTTAGAATAAATCTAAAATGACAATAAGAATAAAATTCACGTATCTATGAACCGTGTGGCTCTAATTCTGGCTCCTCAGAAGCTCTACTTTCCTTCTGGCTTTTGACTGTGTCCTAGAAAGCTGAATTTGTTGGATAAGTGGCTCTAGTTAAATGAGCTACAGAGGCTATGTCATCTACCAGATATTTACCTGTTATTTACAGAGGTCTTTTTTAAAAAAAGATATAAGATGAGAAAATAATCTATTCATCCGCAGTTTTCTTAACATGCATCACAATGTTTCATCCTTCCTTTGCCTTCACTGTCTTCCTTTTCCCAACTCCTGCAACCACCAGTCTTCACATGGATTATTGAGAGCAGACAGTGGCTAAACTGATTAGTGATATACTTGGTTAGACAGTGACAATAATAAATGACCTAATTTTAGATATACCTAGTAAGATTTTCCCTTTTAACAACTTATTTGTCTAAGCAAACACAGTTATAGCTTCCGTTACTGACAAAAATGTTTAAATGTATACACTACAAGCAAATGTTTTTAAGCTTGGAGCAGTGTAACTGAACAAGATGCAAAGCTTACAGCAAAAGACCTAGGAAAAGACAAAGTAGTTAAATTGCAACTAATAAGCTGTGTTTCAGTTCACCCGCTGGAGACTGCTAATATTCTGTGTAAGATGGTAGCAAATTTTAAAATCCCAGTTGTCTTCATTTGCTATAAAAACCAATAGAAAAATAATAATAATAATCTGTCCAAAGCTGATTGAACAGATTTTTTTTTTTAATGATTTGAATGTGACTGTTTCTCTTTTGTGTTCTCCCTGCAGAAACACAGTGCTCTGTGCCTATACAGTGTACGGATAAAACAGATAAACAAGAGGCGCTGTTTAAGCCTCAGGCTAAAGATGATATAAATAGAGGTGCACCATCCATCACATGTGTCACACCAAGAGGACTGTGCAGAGATGAGGAAGACACCTCTTTTGAATCACTTTCTAAATTCAATGTCAAGTTTCCACCTATGGACAATGACTCGACTTTCTTACATAGCACTCCAGAGAGACCCGGCATCCTTAGTCCTGCCACGTCTGAGGCAATGTGCCAAGAGAAATTTAATACGGAGTTCAGAGACAACCCAGGGAACTTTGTTAAAACAGAAGAAACTTTATTTGAAATTCAGGGAATTGACCCAATAGCTTCAGCTATACAAAACCTTAAAACAACTGACAAAACAAAGCCCTCAAATCTTGTAAATACTTGTATCAGGACAACTCCGGATAGAGCTGCGTGTTTGCCACCTGGAGACCATAATGCATTATATGTAAATACCTTCCCACTTCTGGACCCATCTGATGCACCTTTTCCCTCACTCGATTCCCCGGGAAAAGCTATCCGAGGACCACAGCAGGTAACTGTTTTGCGTTAACAAATATATTATTATGTGTGAACACACATTTTGCCATACATGCACAGATATGCATCTCTTTTACGTTATCAGACATCCTTTTTAAACTACTGACTAGCCAAAGTTAGGGGTTTCAGAAAAACAAGTCCTATAATAAATGACATGAAATTAGAAAAGCTGAATATGGTAAAACTATTGTAAAGTACCTTAGAATTTATGTCATTTAAAAATTCATGTTAAGCCTTTTCCATATCTATTGTGGTGTCACTTTCTTAGTTCCTTATTCAAAGCTTGTTTACTCAGGATTAATGAGATTATTACATTTCATAGTGTGAAACAAATGCTGTTTTATTTAATAGTTTGTGTATATCATATTCATCTTTATAAGAATTCACGATCTTAAGTAAATAATTGCATCTTACATTCCTATTTATCAACATAAGTGAACTATCTTTCAATGAATACTTCTACTATATCCTCAGTTATATAGTACATAGATCTGTAGGGTTTAGTTTTGGTTTTGTTTGCTAATCTGGAAATGAACATGTAGCCTAGTATATTTTTAAAATAGTCTCTGCATGTGTATGATATCAGATATTTTATTTAATGTTTCTAAATCTCACAGACTTATATCCCCCAAACCACTCCTGCCCTCCCTTTTAGATTTAAGTTCTATCACAGAATGATTCTTTTAGTTAAAAAAAAGTTTAATGTCTGAAAGCAAATGAAAACTATAAAATTTTTACAAAAAACAGAAACTTACGAAAATAGATTGATGTAAATGTCTATGTAACTTGCAAACATTTGTCTGATTTCTCTTTGCCTTGAGATTTTTTTTTTTAAGTTGTTAATACCCTTTTGCTTTAAGTACACTTATAGGTTATAGACTTAAATCAGCATGCAAAGAAGGCAGTTGTCAAGCTGTGGTATATTTTAGTAGTGGGAAAAACTAGGCATGGCTGACAATAAGTTTTAATTATAACCTCACTTATGTTCTTGTTCATTATACTTTATTTCACATCATAGTCCCTGTTATAGTTGCTACTAAATGAAACAAATTAAACAATTTCATTTATTGCAAGTAGAATTCCTGTGGAGCTGTGAAGTGCATCAGTTCTAATGCTTGTTACTTTTTTCTCTATTATGTCTTGCTTGTTCTTTTACTAGTCTGTGCATTCATGTTTCAGTAGATGGCACCCTGCATTGTACATTTGCTTTCTATACTACAGCAAGGGAAACAGCTGGTATGTGATTACAACTTGATGGAAAAGTATTCAGCTTAAAAAATTCAGGAGAATTAGTGTTGAGTTGTCACAAGACATGGGGCATAAGGTTAGATAATTGATATTTTGGCAGAAAAAGCAAAGAAATTAGTTTGTTTTGAAGACCATGTTACAGTTTAGGATGGAAAGAATACTTCTTAAAGTGAGTTTTTTAAAAAACATTTTAAGCTATTTTATTTGTATTAATAAAGCTGGTATTATACAAGCTAGTATAAGTACAAAATTCCTGAGTTGGGCCAGGTACGGTGGTTCATGCCTATAATCCCAGCACTTTGGGACGCTGAGGCAGGAGGATTGACTGAGCCTAGGAATTTGAGACCAGCCTGGGCAACATAGTGAGACCTTGTCTCTACAAATACGTATAGATATATAGATATTTGTAGCTGGTTGTGGTGGCATGCGCCTATTGTCTCCAGCTACTTCGGAAGCTGAGGTGGGAGGATTGCTTGAGCTAGGTAGTTCGAGGTTGCAGTGAGCTGTGATGGTGCCATCACACTTCAGCCTGGGTGACAGAGCAAGACCCTGTCTCAAAATAATAATAATTTTTTTTAAATCCTGAGTTGTTTGTAGATAGATAGTAACAAAGAGAAGTGAAATTTTTGACTGCATATTTTAAAATTTTACTTTATATCAATCATTACTACTAAACATCTATTTTATATATTCAGCTATCATAACCAAGACTAAAGTGTATCAGATTATTATTGTTCTATGTGATTTTCTTTTTTACTTTGCTGAGTCAGTGAGTGGGATCCCAACTAAATTCTATGAAGAGATCAAATCTGAACTAAAAGTTCTTAATAGAGAAAAATGAATATGGACTTAATAGGTAAATTGGGAGCAGAAGATTGGCTTACCAAATTTAGAAGCTAAATTGCTTCTGATTTAATTTCTTGCTATTTTATATAAATAAGGACTATCTTTAATAATCTTTTATTTCTGGCCATATCAATTTCCCATTACAGTGATTTGTACTTTTTTGTTTAAAACTGAAAACATTAAAATTAGAATCAAGTTAACTCTAACTAGATTTTGCTTGTATGCTCACAATTTTAGTACTTTTACCAAAGAAGTTTTTCCAAAGAAAGTTATTTTACCCTAAATTTTATAACATTTGTTTTAAATATTACTATGTTTGTAATAAAATTGACATTTCTTATGAAAGGAATTGAGTCAGCATTATTATAAGTCCTCCATACTGATATTTGAATGTATCTGGGTGCCTAGACAGACGTTGTATATTTACACCAATTGTACACAGCTGTCCATTAAACTGTTTATAAGAAGACAGTGATGTCGTGAAACCCAAATGCTTCCATCAGTAATATACTGTTTATGTAAATGATTGGTTAACCAGAATGAAAGAAGTTAGGGGAAATAACAGTAACACTTGTCAGGTGCTAGACTAGGCTGTGTGACTTTAAAAACATATTAGTAATAGGAGGATAAGGGGTCTCTTTAAATTTGACTTTATTAGGTGATTCTTCTTAAAATATCAGAATTTAGCTGTGTCAGAGTAATTTACCTGTGTCCACATAAGAAAGAAATTTTTAAAAATAATTTGTTTTACACAATTCAAGGAAATATTTTCCAGTTAACAAACATCTATTGTGTAGCTATTATTAAGCCAAATGCTATTTCTTGTCCTTCTAGAAGTTTAAAAAAAAAAGAATAAATGCAGTAATGAAAGGGTATTTATGTGCTGGTTATAGTGGAGGTGGTTCTGTTAGATTATGACTTGCCATAATTCTTTAACCAGGCAGCTATTGACAAGTTTCACTTTATTCAGCCACAAGAATGAGTAAGGCCAAACTACCTATTATATAACAGAAGCAAAGTAAGAAGTCAAAACACTGCATGTGTTAGATTTTGTTGAATGATTAAGTATGTATTTGCATTTTTAAAAACAAATAAAAGATAACTGATTGGTGAAATTTGTTCAGTAGTTTAAAAGGAAAATTTTCTTTTAAAATCAAAATAACGCTGATTCATGTATGATGTATTCACTGTACTTGCTTATAAACAATAGTGAAATTGATTTTGAGTAAGACGCAATGCACACACACATCATATCTTGTGTACTGTGTAATTAATAAAGCCCCTTTAAGTTAAGGTTTTTATTGTAAAAAAGAAAAGATAGAATTTAATTTAAAAGACCAGAGTATTAACTATTGTTCCAAAACTACTCCTGTTGTGATCATTGGGTATTAAAAATTGCATGCTAAAGCTGCAATCTTTTTAAATATGACAAAATGCATGTGTGTGTCTCAAGTGACTTTTAATCAAAGTTTAGTTGTCCCCTTTATGAAACCAAGAATTGAGTCATGTCCTCATGCTAACTTCATGGAAAAGTAATTTGCTTTTATATTAGGGAATTAAATATGTATGCTCATACATAACTCATTCAAAAATTCAAATTTGAAGTCCAGTGCTATTTGAATTTAAACGTAAGTAACAGAGATATTTTTATTTGTTTCCTGCAGCCCATTTGGAAGCCCTTTCCTAATCAAGACGGTGACTCGGTGGTACTAAGTGGCACAGACTCAGAGCTGCATATACCTCGAGTATGTGAATTCTGTCAAGCAGTTTTCCCACCATCCATTACATCCAGAGGGGATTTCCTTCGGCATCTTAATTCACACTTCAATGGAGAGACTTAAGACACATTTGAAAACAGATATACCAAGTTCTATGTGATGATTTGGGGTTTGTAATACTATAAATACTTGATTGTAAACTAAATTCAAGATCATTTATAGGAAAATCTAGTTTCACAGCTATTTGAATTGTTTTCTTGATTTACTGTATAACTCTTTCATTTTTTTTAAAAGATCATTCTATTCTTTCAAGGAGAAATAAGCCTAAAAGAAGAAAAACAAACAAAAAAAAATCTGCAGAAAACTGTAATCCTTTGTATTCATGTTTACAGTGCTATTACTATAATTCAAAATTATATATGTGACTTAGTTATATAATCATAATTTATGTTTATTTCAGATATCTAAGTTTATTGCTTGGATTTCTAGTGAGAGCTGTTGAATTTGGTGATGTCAAATGTTTCTAGGGTTTTCTTAGTTTGTTTTATTGAAAATTTATTTATGCTATAGGTGATATTCTTTGAATAAACCTATAATAGAAAATAGCAGACAACATAAACATCTTTGTAAATATCAAACCTAATACATTTCTTGTCCAGTGATAAAACAACTGGTAGAATTATTTAAACACTTAAGATTTTTAAAATAATATACATGGCTTTAATTTTACTATGTGTATAGCGACATGATGAAATTAAATAAATATTAAGAGGTACTTATGTTGTGATCAGTAGTGTGTCCTTTGTTCCTGATATAAAAAAAAAAAAAAAAAAAGGAAGGAATCACATTTTAGGGAAGTTTATAAAATTCTTGTTTTCGTTTCAGTAACCTAGTAGAAAGGTGATGACCAGATTTGGTGACATTTATTAACAATTAGTGAATCACTTTGAATTTTAGAATTATTTTTCAAATTAAACTTTCTAAAGAAACATTTGTTTTTAATGGGAGCAAATCTAAAACCCTGCAAGGACTATCCATATTTGTTAACTTAGATTAGAAATGTTCATATTCTTGTTGAGAAATTTGTTATTCATTGTTAGCAGCCTGATTGATAGCCACTGAAAGACATTTGAGAGAGTGGATACCAAATTCAGAAGGCTGCAAAATCTGTTTAAAATGAGACTTCCCTTTCATTTTTATTCCCTATGATTCTCGCCTTTTAGGTTTCTCTTTTCCCCTGATTCTAAAAAGTGTTTAAGGTATGGCTTCCATTTTATGAAGTAAGCATTGATTTGCAACCCTCAAAAATTTAAGCTTTCTTGAAGCAAGTGCTTTAAACTGGAGGGTGTGGGATGGGGGAATTTGAGCAGACCTCTGTGCCACAGTGAAGAACCTTAACTTGTGGAAGAATGAGAGTGGTGCCTCGACTTCTCCCGGTGCCAAGCACATCATGTTGACATCTTCCTCACCAAGGTGACAGCAATTATTAGGTATTCACTGCGAAGGGTTCTGAGGCATGTACATCTTTCTTTCATTGCCACTAGGGCTGAATGGAAATGCCTAGACAATTATCCAAGTTTCTTCCCTTCCCCCACCTCCCGCCCACCCAGCCTCCCCTCTCCACACACACACACACACACACACACACGCACACACAAAATTAAAAATAAAAACTTCCCAGCGTGTACCAGCCAGAATATACCACTGTACCTATCTCGTGAAAGGGGATTCTTTTTTTCCCCTGTCCTTTTCTAGATGGGAAGACTTCCTCTCAACACAGTTGACGTCTACTAAGTGCTTGCTGACAACCACAGGAAAGTCTATGGCCCAGAAAGTGACTCAGTGTACTACTGACCTTCCTCTCCAGCCCATCCTTTCCCCGCCCCCACCACTTTTAGCAGGACTAGCAAACTCGGTTTTCTTTTGGGTTCCAGCGGCACCCTAAGCTCCACGTTGTGAGGGACAGAGACCCTTTGGGGCCACAGGAGAGGCGGCCTGGAGAGCAGCCCCCGCCCTGCTCTACATAGGGAGCGCGGGCCACCGCTCTAAAGGTGGAGTGGGCACCCGCCAGGTCTCTCCCTCTGTCTCATGACTGAGTCGTGCAGGGGCTGCTGGCTTTTGGCATCTGCTAAGCGTGGCCGGGTAAGAACAGCTCCCAGGTAAAAAAGCTGCACACGCGAAACGCCGAGTCTGAAAAAACCACCCCCGCCGAGGCGAGGCAGTTGTGAGCGGGATGCCTGAGAAGTGGGAGGTGAATGTCCTCGGGAGGGCCCCCCCGGTGCAGCTTTCCCCGGAGGCTGAGGCTGCTGCCAGCGGGGACATCTGCTTTCTTACACTCCAGCCTGGCTCACCCCGCCCCCTCAGCCCCGGGTTGCGTGGTTATTTTACCAACACGGAGGGAGGGAGAACTCTAGGAGGTAGAAAAGGGGTGGATGGAAGCTTATAAGATTTTCTTCCCACTCCTCGTCCTCTCCTTTCTTCACATCTTTTAACCTTCAAGGTAAAGAGTTTAGGAAACAATAAGCGTGTCCGCCGGCTCGCCGACCCGCCTTTGGCTCGCCGGGGCTCTCGGGCGCGGGGCCTTGCCCCTCTCCATCCTCCCCAAGTCGGGCCGCGCTTCGGCGGTTCGGCTGGGCGCAGGGGCCGGCCGGGTGCGCCCAGCCTGTGGCGCCTCCTCTCCCCGGCTGCTGCCTCGACAGCTGCTTGTAGCTACAGTAATTAGACTGTCAGTGCTTGTTAGAGGAGAGAGGGGAAAACACGCTTCTGACAGCAGATTCCAAGACTCCCCAGTTTGTTAATTTCTAAGAGATCTTTAAAGCATTAATTGAGGTCTCCCCAACTCTCCCCTCCCGTCCCTCTCCGCAACTCCTCCCTTCCCAAAAATATCTTTAGGAGAAGCGAGTTCTCTCGGCGTGGAAGCAGTGTTTCCCGCAAAACTGCCAGCCCGCCCCCCGCTCACGCACAGACACCCAATTTCCCATATACAGATAAATGCACACATGTATACGCGGAAGGTTAACTCGGCGGAGGACTCGCCCAAATAGGCACCGGGATTGCATTTAAAATAATAATAAATAAATAAATAAATAAACTAGGAAGGAAAGCGGGGGGAGGGGAGCAGAAGTCGGGAAGAAAAGAGAAAAGCAGCAGGCTGATTACGAGGTGTCAAAACTGCCAGGAGCAAGAAGGTGATAGCAATCAGGGGTGAGAAGAGTGCGGCATTCGTGCGGGGCAACTAATTATCCGTCTCATTTGAGAAGAGCAGCATTTGAGGCAGCAGCGTTCGCCTGCTGAACGGTGACAGATTGGCGCGGAGGAGAGGGGAGGTGTTAAAACAATGGAGCCCGGCGCGCGAGCGCTGCTGCATGCTAATCAGCCCTCCCTCCGCCTGCCTGCCGCGCTCCCTCCTTCCTCGCGGCCTCCCTCCTCCGCGCTCCCTCCTCCCGCCTGCGGCGCTCCCTCCTTTCCAGCGGGCCCCGCGCCGCCGCCGCCACCCGCTTCCTGCTCCCTCGCTTTCCCGCGCGTCCTTCCCGCCGCTGGCGAGTGGAACACAGCCACCGCCAGTGAGTCCCTAGCGGGCCGGGAGCCCCCGCGCGGCCCTCCGAGCCGGCCTGGCGGAGCGCAGGCCCGCGCGGGTTCGCCCGAGGGCTCGGTCGGCACCGCGCGCCCACTCCCCGGGGCGGTGGGGCGAGGACCCGCCCTCCAGGATCCACGTCTTGGGGAACAGGCCGAAGAGCCCCATTCTCACGCCCACTCGCTTTCTGGTGAATCTAAGCGTCGGCCAGCTAGTGCGGGTGGGTCCAGGCGAATTCAGAAAGGGCTAGGGACCGCCAAGGCTGGAAAGAGTGGCAGGGCCACAAAGGCCAAGAAGGGTTCCAGGACTGACCGCAGATCCCCTGCCCTGCCCCGCCCCGCCCCAGCGAGGCCGCCACCCCGAGGCCTCCAGGCGCCCCCAACCCGCCCTGCAGCGGCCGCGCCCCGCTGGCCTGCGGCGAGTCGGCGAGGTCAGCACCCCACTGCAACGCTTCCCGCGCTGCGGCCCTTAGACCCCTGAAGCCCCTCTTTCAGTAGAGCGACCGGTCCACGGTTTAAATGATCGCTGCGAAGACACATAAAG
>NW_016814022.1:218161-261007 GCF_001698545.2 Rhinopithecus bieti
CACCCCGAGGCCTCCAGGCGCCCCAACCCGCCCTGCAGCGGCCGCGCCCCGCTGGCCTGCGGCGAGTCGGCGAGGTCAGCACCCCACTGCAACGCTTCCCGCGCTGCGGCCCTTAGACCCCTGAAGCCCCTCTTTCAGTAGAGCGACCGGTCCACGGTTTAAATGATCGCTGCGAAGACACATAAAGGGCCTTAACATTAGCCGTGCTTCCAAGGCCTGACCTCCTGACCCCAAGACTTTACTAAGGGGCCGTCTGCGCCTCGAGAGTTCCCTCGAAAGGCCGTGGTGGGGACAGAAGGTCCTGGAAAGAAGCGGGCCGCGCTCCCCCCTGCTGCGGAGACTGCGGGGTAGATGGGGGCAGGAGCAGATCCGGAGGCCCAGGTCCCCGCCTGGCCGCTCTGTTCTATACTCTGGCCTGAGAGAAGCTGGTCAAAAACAGCAGTGCCCTGGCCGCCCCTCCGACGAAGAATCCATCGGAACCCGAGTCTGCTGAAAGAAGCCTTTGGTACCTGTTGATGCAGGCGGGGACCTGAGATTTGATACAACCTCCTGTTACTTTTTGACTGTAAAAGCTGATTATTGCGCTTAAAAGACACTTTTATTCCTACCATTAAAATATTTTTACTGTTACGGTTTACATAAACTATCCTTATAAACATCATAAAACTTCCTTCCCCGTAAGCCGTGGATGGACCGCCAGAGTAACCAAATACCTGTGCAGTGTAATTGTTTCGTCTACTGACCCTTATCTTTGCATAACTTTATACACACCATTATTCCTTTTTAAAAAATCAATTTAAAATAAGGTTTGCTAAAGCTCAGTCATATATACACAAAGGTTTCATTTATATTATTCTGCTTTGTAATATCATAAAAGTACACAAAAATGAAATTAAAATGAGTAAATTTTGTTATTTTATACCATACTCATTGATTCTAGTCATGTGAAAAACTATACAAGTGCACAGAGTGAATCATTTTTCCTTTTAGAATATGCGCAGGCATACCAATAGAGTAGCTGAATGCAAACTTCAGATCTACTAAAATCACACAAAATGATTTAAAGTTTTTAAGTTGAAAAATCTTAGAAGAGTTACATAAAGGATTTTGTGTAAGTAAATGTTAATGCTTTCTGCTTTCCACTCTTTGGAAAACTACTTAAGCAGGCCTCTGCCCTTGGCGTATTATATAGACTTTTCGGTGCTACAGTATTAGCTGGCATTTGGAAAATTCCCTTGTGTCTGAATCTGTTAAAATAGCAACCTATCTATCAGCAAAACAAATTTTAACTTTATATTTATTCATGTAAACATGGAGATTCAGATGTTCCATCAGCATCAAAATTAAGTAATTTATTAACTATTCACCAGCCTTTGCTTCATTAACCAATTCTATAGAAGTAATGTCTCTCTAAAGCTGTGAATCTATAGAGCTCAAATAAATGTAGTTCAATTCCATGTTGTTATGTATCTCACCAAATTATTTATTTTCCAATAACTTGGTTTTTATAGGCTTAGTGTAATTTCCTCTCAATATACAGACCTCACAAATTTGCATGACTGTTTTAACGGTGTATTTACAGATAAGTTTTTATTTGCACATAAGGACAAAAAGGTGAAGTGAAATTTGGTCCCAATGGAAACCTGTTAGGTTCCCTGAACATATGGCTCATTGGGCTGTTACTTCCTTTTTGAGATCATTTTCCAAGATTTTTTAATATATACATCAATTTGACACCAGTTATAAAGAAAATATATTGGCTTTGAAGATTCCTCCACCTGGGGCGTATCTCTTAATAACACACCATGTAGTCAGGTGTACCTCTGAATGTACAGGTTTCCAGTCTCTGAAAACAGGGCATAATTTGAAATCAGTCAGAGCTGCCAGTTGATTTACACTGTCTTTGAAATTAGGTAGTCTTTGGATTCTTAGAATGCCACATTGATTTGATTTATACAGTTTAGGGGTGACTGACTAAAACTCTTTTTTGGAAGGCTGTGCATTTGGAATCCACAGTATTACAATGATTTCTCTCAGTAGATACAAGTGATGTAAGTCTCATTTGTTGAAAGTGGGTGGTGCCAGCTTAAGACTTAAGGGGAAAATCACAGCACTTTGAAAAAGATGTAAATGTTCAATTGGTATAAAAGGGGAAAAATTGTGCTAAAACATGTGCCTATTTCCATTATGCTTAATTTACTATTCAAAACAAGTTTTTCCTAATAAGCTCTATTGTTTCTTTCTGTTTTGTAAAATTTAATATGTGTGAGACAAAAACCAGATTCAGAATGTGAATGAAGTCTGTTTAGCCAAAGATTGTGGGAGCTTACAGTTGAAGAAGGCCTCAAATTAAAAGAAACATCACCTTCTATCACCGAAAAAATACAAAGAAGCAAGTTTCTTGGGTCATTTCTAGAACCAGTTCCTAGATTGCCAACTTCCTCCATCCTCAGAGCTCCTCATGGATGAATTCACACACTTTAAAGTGCACCAAGCACTAGAATATTCAGAATGATTATGCCACGTTTATTTACTGCATAGCTGTAGCTTTCATCTTATTGTAGTCCTCTTTTTTCTGAAGTATCAATCCCATAATAGGACTGAAGGAAGTTCTCAAACATGTTATCCCCTTGTCTTGCCTATACAGGGTATGTCTGTCTCAAAGTCACTCACACATCTCCGGAGAATCTGCACCTGATTATGCAACCCTTTGACGTTTAACCCATCTCCCATGGTTGAATGTCCCCTTGGAATCTAGAAGGCCTGGATATCCTGGCACTTGCCCATGTGTCCTTTGTTGTTTAGAGCTTATTAGGAAAAACTTGTTTTGAATAATAAATTAAGCATAATGGATATTGTTAATATCCTTTGGAAGGAGTGTACAAATAATGACTTCTCGCTTTAAAATAATTCAAGGAATAGTTGTTTTTAAAATAAGAAAATATTGGTCGGGCGTGGTGGCTGACACCTGTAATTCCAGCACTTTGGGAGGCCGAGGCAGGCAGATCACTTGAGGTCAGGAGTTCAAGACCAGCCTGACCAAGAGATGGAGAAACCCTGTCTCTACTAAAAATAAAAAATTAGCCAGGCATGGTGGCATATGCCTGTACTCCCAGCTACCAGGGAGGGTGAGGCAGGAGAATCGCTTGAACCTGGGAGGCGGAGGTTGCAGTGAGCCGAGATCGCGCCATTGCACTCCAGCCTGGGCAACAAGAGTGAAACTCCGTCTCAAAAAATAAATAAATAAATAAAATAAGAAAATATTAAAGACTGCCTAATTCAGCTTTCTTTTTGTGTGGACAAAACAAACAATAAAAAATACCCCACTGTATCTAAGGAGAATAAATGAGTCCCTCACACCTACTCAAATAGTTGGAACTCAACTCAAGCTCTCCTGTCTTTTTCAATCTATTGTTTTTTCCATGACCAACTCCTACCTCAAATAAAATATAGTTTTTCACTGACTTTGTACTTTGTTTCAGAGGAAGCCTAAGTCCTACCCGAAGTCTTTTTACACAAAAGAATGAACCACAGAGAGAGGAGGGGGCCTGACATTACCTGACACTGGAGTGGGGTTTATATTTAAAGGTTGTCGGTCAGGTGAGGTGGCTCACGCCTGTAATCGTAGCACTTTGGGAAGCCAAGGCAGGCGGATCACCTGAGGTCAAGAGTTCGAGACTAGCCTGGCCAATGTGGTGAAACCCTGTCTCTACTAAAAATACAAAAATTAGCTGGGTGTGGTGGTGCATGCCTGTAGTCCCAGCTACTCGGGAGACCGAGGCAGGAGAATCGCTTGAACCTGGGAGGCAGAGGCTGCAGTGAGCTGAGATCGCGCCACTGCACTCCAGCCTGGGGGACAAAGCCAGACTCCATCTTAATCAATCAATCAATGTTGTCAATTTATCACCACTCTAACAAGGGCCCCAGTCCATTTCTGCTTGGAAAAGAGGCACTTTAACCCACTGGGTGTTGAGCATCTCTCTGGCCTGCTCCAATGAGGGAAGAGCAAGTCATGGAACATATTTTTGTAGACACAAACTAACATGAGAGAAGATAAAAAATGATTCGTACCTCTAGAGTATGGAGTTAAACTTACCATAACTGCCAAACCACAGTGCTAAGTTTTTTAACTGTGAATTCTAGGTTAGAGTTTGTCTGGGGGAAAAAAAATAGCTAACCAGCATGAACTGGAAGTGAGCTTATGTATTTTCTAAAACTATCGATCTGGAACTAAAACATTCTCTAAACCAACCAAATACTTCATTTGGCCTTCACTGTCTGGAGATGGCTGTGCAGCTCAGAAGGAGGTCTCGGCCTTATATTATCTTCCCCTGAGAGTGTTGGTGAATCAACTCTGAAAACAGCACTCATTAGACAAATAGTTTCTCCATTTGCAGCTGTTAAATAGCTCTACCCGCCAGTGATAAAGGGGCATCCTGTGTGGGTGTATTCAGACCACTTCAAGCAACTGGCTTAAAAGGAAGGCTAGCTCACTGGGGATCCAAAGTATCAGTAAGGGTGATAAAGCTTGCTTGAAAAAGCTCTCTCTAACTGGGGCTGGGGAAGCAATGCAAGCAGCAGGCTTCCTCCAGAAAGGCAGCCTTCTGACTCCTCACCCTCTCACACACACTTCAATATGCAAAGACCCACTGTTTTGTTGCGTTTTTCCTGAGGTTTTATCATTGACATTGCAAAAGCCTTTTCCTTCAGCATCTGCAAGACCCTATTTCATGAGATCTATTTCTAAGTTAAAGCCTTTCATACATTTCAAAGCAGACTTTGCCTTTAAAGTTCTCAACTCTTTTTTTCCAAAATAAACTAAATACCAATGGGTAACGTGGCTCTATAGTCAAGGTTTAGAAAAAATATACGCACTAATGCCGGCATGGGAACCACTGTAACTGACATTCCACTTGCAGACATGCTAGGGTACGCTCTCTCGGCCAGGGATGGAGGGTTTCTGTGGGCCAGACCCAGTCTGCCAACCTTAGGAAAGGAACCCGGCTCCATTTCCTAGTGAAGTGGCAACAATGACTGCCACTTCCTCCTCAAATATAATGTAAGGACATTTCCAAGTCGCTTCAGTCATTTCTTCCTCCTCCACCCTACCATGTGCTTACAAAAGTATGCTGTAGGAGAAACTCAATTTCTTTTTCCAGGCAAGGTTCCATTAAACATGTCCCCAATAACCTGATTACATCAGACAATGAGCCTTCCTTCTTGTATGGTTTCTTCAGTAGAATATTTTTTAGTTAGAATTGACAGATTTAGCCAATAAAAATACAGGATGCCCAGTTAAATTTTTTGAATTTCAGGTAGATAACCATTTTTTTACTCTAAGAATGCTCCATGCAATATTTGGCAACCCTATTTTTAACATCACATTGACTATCTAGATATGGAGTTGAATCTTAGCAGATTCTCTCCTAGTTTGGGGCTGGGGAAGTGGTTAGGTGTGGAGTTAATATTTACTCTTTTTCCGTCCGCAATTTTCTTTCTTCCATTCTCCTTCCGCAGGGAACGTCTCGGGGCTTCTTGAACCTCTCTCAGCATTTACTGTACGCCCCCCTCCCCTCGCTTTTGCTGATAAAATGGTTGGTGTTGTGTTTAAAGTGTTTATAAAGTCTCCTCCGTGATAACGCGAGCATTTAAGAGAGAGAATTCGTGGCACACCGCTTCCTCCCCTTCAGAGTGCCCCGGCGTCTCTCTAGCCGCCGCCTCCAGGCGGGTGAGAAGGTGACACCTGAGAATTCCTCCCTCTCACCCCTGACCCTGCCGGAAAGGGAAACTGAGATGCCGGCATTGGGCCCCTGGGAAGCCAGGGAAAGAGGAAAGGAGAAAGCCAGGAGGGCTTTTAGGTGCCTTCCAGTGCCACACGGCGGGGCGTTGAGGGGCCGAGCGAGGCAGGCCCTTCCCTGAGGCCTGGACTGGAGGCCTCCTTCAGACGCCGGCGATGGCCTGGGCCGCCTGCCGCCACGCAGGGGCCGCGCGCCTGGACCCCAGGGCCCCTTTGCCGGCGGGAGGCCGGGGGGACCAACTGCTCTCGGCGCCCGGGGTGGGGGGAGGCCGGGAAACCTCGGCTTCCGGGCGAGAGGCACCCAGGCCCTTATCAGCCCCCCGGCCGTGGCCGCGCCGGGCCTCGCTTCAGCCGGGCAATTCTTCCCCTCATTTGTTGCATTGTTTGCATTAATATGAATATCTTGTTCTGTTTGTTTTGTCTCCTGAGAGCCAATAAAGCTGTGAGTTTTTTCTTTACACCAAATGCAGCTCTACGGGCGATCAATCAATGGGTAGTCTTCAGATAATCTGTGAGAGTGAGAAATCTAATAAAGCTAGCGACTAAAAAAGGAAAACAAAATCTATTTTTCTCTTAGGTTAACTACGTCAGGATTAATGTGTTCCACTTCTGCAGCCTGAGGTGGGTTTAACTCTTGTTCTTCAACCCCCCCGCCCAACAAATTGATTTAAATGTCAAGATGGGAGGGGAAGAGGACTAAGGAAAGAAAGAGGAAAGAAAAGGGATGTTTAGGAGTCTCTTAAGTTTTCTGATGGTTGGCCGATTCTTTCAAGAAGAGGGAAGACGGTACTTTCTAACGTCCCAGAAAATCAGAGAAATGGAGGATTCTAACAAAATGTAGTTTGGCAAAGAGACCCTCAGTTTTCCGAACAGACAGGAAATGTAAATTAATAATGACGTTAAATAAGTGATGATAACAAAACAAGTTATTATTAGTGCCCCCTGCCCCATCACTCGTTTGCTTTTGCTAGATGCTAAACTTAACTCCTCAAATGCATTTTTTGGAAGGCCCCTCAACCATCCTGAGCAATGCAGGAAATAAGAGAAAGATCATCTGCCTGGGCTGCAGTTCTCCTCACAGCACAATGCAACCAAAATCATTTATAAACAGATCAAAATAACAATCTGAATTATCTAACATTAGCAGCTGAACTGAAGAGCCCAAGATTATGTGATGAATTGTTAAATTGCAGTAGCATTGTTTTGGATTACTAATTAAAAAAAATAAGCAAACCCCATGACTCTAGATATGACAACTGAAAATACCCACAAATTATTTAATAAATGAAGCGTCTAACAACTTTAACACTTCCTGGTCGCCCTGTTAATAAATGTAATTTGAGGTAGATTTTTAAAATCTTCAATCTAAACAGTGAATTCATTACGCGCCATTCAGATCTCTGGATGCCTATGGACTTCTTGGAATTAGGTGTTAAATAGACAAAAGTGAACCAAACTGCCTTTAAAAGCACAGCATGACCATGTAATTCTTTTTCCAGTTTGTGGTAAAAAATGATGAAACTTCTTTCCAAGTAGCTATCACCCAGATTTAGTGTGAAAAGTAGTGTAATTGTAATTCACGCCATCAGGGTCTATCGCTGATAGACGATCAGCTGTTCTGTAGAGGGGAGAGGCTTTCTTTTCAAATAGGAAAGCTGCCAAGTGCTCTGCGATACCTCCAGCAAGCTTATCGGATTGAGTTCAGAGCCAAAACAGCAGCTGCACACATATGCAAATTGGCAATTAATAGTATAACATTCTGTAAAAAAAAAAAAAAAAAAAAAAAAAAATTTTAAATTTTAAAGAAAATAGAAAGAAGCTACCTGAACATTAACCTTAACTGTAACTGGGACTTCTAAGATGAATGACTAAGGATTAATTACCCTCTGGAGAGGACTTGCTCTTTAATACCTTCTCTCCTGCAGATCAAGTCTTTGTTGTCTTGCTGAGTTTTGTCTGTTTCCTGGAACACAACAATACACTCTACAGGAAGAACTTTAAAGTAACTAAAAAGCCCTTATATTTTGATTCCAGAAAATGGAGAAATTCAGTCCTTTGCATGGATCATTCCTTCTGCAAACAGAGATCACAAAGCAAGAGCTTTAGCATCCTCGTGAAAAAGACATTTTGTTCTGGGTGTCATCATCTCCTTCCACTACAGCTTGCAATTGGAACAAGCTTCACATCCTGGGGGTGCTGCCTGTCTCTGTCTTGATTTCTGTCTGTCTCTTCCTCCCATTGACAGGAATGTCGTTTGTATCCTCCACGCAGCAGTTTGCAGAAATCCAGCAAGGTTTATGGTTTATGTTGCCCAGCATGTATAAACACACACTCTCAAATGTTTTTTAAAAATCTATGAATTTGTTAGATTTCTTAACATCCTGGTCCTCCTACCCCAATTCTCACACAGAAAGTACTCTGTTGCCCTGATATAGTCCTACCATAGTTCTGGCTAGGATTAGGTTGATGGTCTAAGCCCCAAGAAAGGCCTGGCATTTTCATAGCAGGCTTTCCCCAATGTTTTGAGTCTTCCTCTCTCACTCCCTTTTCTTTTTCCCTCGGAGGAGGGGATGTTAGGGATGGGCGGGTGATTAGCAAATGTTTCAGGTAATCTGTGAATTTTTTTTTTTTTTTTTTTTTTTGAGACGGAGTCTTGCTCTGTCGCCCGGGCTGGAGTGCAGTGGCCAGATCTCAGCTCACTGCAAGCTCCGCCTCCCGGGTTTACGCCCTTCTCCTGCCTCAGCCTCCGGAGTAGCTGGGACTACAGGCGCCCACCACCTCGCCCGGCTAGTTTTTTGTATTTTAGTAGAGACAGGGTTTCACCGTGTTAGCCAGGATGGTCTCGATCTCCTGACCTCGTGATCCGCCCGTCTCAGCCTCCCAAAGTGCTGGGATTACAGGCTTGAGCCACCGCGCCCGGCCTATGAATTCTTAATAGTCATATTTCCATGGTGGAAGATCTCGCTATTTCTCTGATATGACAGGTTACAGAAACCTTGGTGTTGGGGGTTTTACAGATATTTCCAAGTTCTAGGAGTTTGAGCTTTGGGTCAAGATGTTGATTCCTTTTAATGCATGAGGGTGAAGGAGATTTTATTTTGCTTTATTCTTTTGGATGTTATGAGATGAGATTGTATCTAGTCTTGGCTGTAACCTATACCATAAATGCAACCATTATTTCTGTCTCTTTCTCCTTTTATCACCTCCACTTCTAGAGATACTACTTTCAGTTTTATTGCAAATCAACTGTATCTTTAGTTTAAACCATTATTTTTCATATACCCTAGGCACATTTCCCTTATAATGAGAGAAATTTTAGATTATTAATGGTCTACCTAAAAGGATACTGTACACTTTTCATTGCCAATATGGGCTTTGAAGCTTAAATATCAACATTTTTATAGGAAATTTACCCACATCAAATTTAAATACATTTGCTTATATTTCTTGGAAAAAAGATTTTAGATAACTATCAATTAAGCACCCAATTCCATTTGGGGTGCAGAAAATTTTGAGCCCCTTGATAAGAAGGGAAAAAAAACTTTCCTCTAAATAACCAACACTGGATCAGAAAAATTGAACTTTTCTAAATGTTTATTATTAACAAAACTTTTTTTGTCTGATTCCACTAGAAGCATCCTATGTTGTGAACACCATAAAGTTATGAGGGAAAAAAATCGCAAATCTAAATTTTATTTAGAAGTGAGATACTGTTTTTCTTGACTTGCAATCCAATTCGAATGCATTGTTAGATTTTCTGTTTTATTATGATTAAATAACAATGGTTTAAAATGATAGCAAGTCAACTGAAAAGTTGCTTTGGAATAAAACAAAAGTGGGAATGCCAACTTTCTTTTCTTCTCTATAACTTCATTAACATGGTTGTATAGACATTTGCATGTAAAATGTAGCTAACAAAAATTACACAGAAGTAAATTTAGTCCTCTAGTGCCTACCTCTATGGTGAAATCAGACCATTTGGCATAGTTTGAAGTCTTCCAAGAAGCCTGGTTTCCACCTGGAAAATAAATTACTAAATTTGAATGTGTTACTTATACTATGGTGAGTTGTCTATCTGTTACATTTTATTTTAGTGCATATACTAGAAATTGTATTTAGGGTGTTCTAAAATTGTCATCTGTCAAGGTAGAAAATTATAATAATATAATTATACTCAGAAAGCATTTTGATTTTAGATTATTTTGGCACTGTTACAAATATGATGAATTTTTTAAAAATTCAGAATGTTTATTACAAATTCATATGTTTAATTGTCAAATTTTGAGATTAATTTAGATAAGCTATAACCAAAGTTTATTTTCTTTGCATTTATTGGTACATAGTTAATGCTTGTACACAGGCTTCAGTGTAACACATATACACTATTGCAATATTTAGCTGTACTTATTTGCTTTATCTTTAAATGGTACTTTGTCCCAAAATTTTCTAAGAGTTTGATAAATTATCAAACATTTATCAAATCACTGTTGCATTCCCTATTCATCAATACATTCTGTTTTAAATCATAAACAGTTTAATTCTGAGTTATAAGAAATATTTTGAGTAATCAAAGATTCTATATTGTATGACAAAAAGTATCATAATGAGATTATTGATGAGATGTCATGATCAGTGAAGACCATACTCAGTGAATTTACCCAGATAAAACTATGTGTTATAATGCTGCAAGTATACACAGAGGTAGGAGATAAAGGTGTGCTACCATGGCTCAGTAAAAACTCCTTACCACAGCTAGTGACAAGAACAATGTTTTGTTAAAATGTGTAGGTTTTTCTTCATCTCAAAGGATAGTGCATTAATCTAAAGAAAGTAATTTTTCTCTCTGAAATGTACAGTAAGTTGAGTTAAATAACTAGAGCAAGTATGGTTGTGGAATTTTATTTTCTCAAGCTCAGAAACTTTTAAATTTACTACAATATACCGAAATATGTCTAATTACTATACCACCCTTGCAATGATTACAATTTTGATGTTTGTCATTTTTTACATCCTAACACGCTTTGTGAATCCAGGTGATTATATAATGGATACCATCTTCTGTGGGAGTGAAAAGAAGAAAAACTTGATTCATACTTAAAGGTGCTATATTTGAGGAATGTGATGTTAAAATATTTTCTCTTAGCACAAGGCATTTGTTTTAAAGAATTTATCCGGAGAACTCAGGACATTTTCTATATAATAAACTGAATGATGAACATTATTTAAGATGATAAATGGGAATAAATTTTAGAAAGTCATATCTCTAGAAAAATTTACTTGACCATTGGATTAATAGTCTAAGAAGTGATGGTGATAGAATAATAATAGCGTCTTGGTGAAGCCCTTTCCCTGTGCTAGACACTTCACGTACTTTCCCTCATTCAATCGTTAATAATCACCTAATGAACCCAACATGATTTTGTTTTGCTGATGAGAAAAATGAGGCTAAGTTAAGTCACATAGCTTGTAATGGATGAGGCTTTATAGCTGTGGGACTCTAGAGTCCATCTGATCATGTGATGTAGTTCCATTCTGGTTTCTGAAGGACAGAGACATGGAGGAGGATTGAAAACTGTCTCTTTCCCCTCTTAAAATTCAGTTTTTCATTTACTAAATCCAAGAGTAAGTGAAGTGGTCCAAGAATTTAGCAATGTAGTCAAGGTCCATTTGATTAGGAAGTCTTTATATGACTAGAAACAGGATTGCTTTGGCACATACATAAAGACTGGGAGATCTACACATCCATCCTCAAATTTAGCAATTTGAAGCAGTTAGCTTCACGGACAGTTTTGTATGCATTGCTAAATGCAGACACAAAAACTGCATTTGCAAAAAGAGGAAACCCAGTTAAACTAGGTTGCAAATTTGGCCCTAATTTAGCGTAGCATTTGTGATACATATAGGTTAGAGTGACATTTATATAATGGTGTGAAATATGAGAAAGTTCCAATGCTAGACACAAAGACTTTTAAAAATTGCTTTTGCCTACTTTGGTTAGTTTAAGAAACAGGAGGAAGAATTTGGTTTTTCAAGTGATGGGAAGCCTTTAAGGATGTTGGAACACTGTTCAGTCCCCTGGGGTTCTGCCTGCTGTACAATTTTAAATGTCTTTTAGCTAAAAAATTGGCCAACAAGGGAAACATAGAGATGAAATCTCTTATTTCTTATCTGGAAAGTGAGAAACTATAGGTGGCTAACATAATCCAATTTTGAAAGTCGAATGAATGGTCAGCTTTTGGGGTCAGAAAGTCATAATCCTCCTTGTTAATATGTCTATCTAACTGGAGTAACCACCTACCTATTAAGAATTTATCTTGGAAATTTTGTCCTTATGCTCAGTTGTAGACATGTTTCAGCTTAAGAAATACAGCCAAAAATGAGACTAGATAAATACACCATGTTTCATGTAAATGCTGCTATCATGGTACCTGAAACTATTTCCATTTCTTCATTGACGACCACTGGAGGGCAGTGTTTTCTCCTTTGGGAACAGCACCTGGTTTCACATAGATGTGTTAAAAAGGCATCTGGGTTACGGGAAATGAGTTGTACTTCTCATTCAGGCTGTGCTTGGAATTTACCCCCTCCTGTTTACATGTCATTCGGATTGTTCCTTATCATACTGCCTGTCAAATTAGTTGTACCTGAAATCAGATTCCAAAAGATCACGTACAATACATATTTTCTGTTTTAGAGCTTTGTATTCATTAACTATTTGAGGCATTATGTCGAGTTCATTTTGCTAATATAAATAGCAATAAAAAAGAATATATGAGCAAGAGTAGGCAGTTTTAACCGATGCTTTGCACTTAAAATTTCAATAGTTCATTGATTTTCAGTATAATTTTATTACATATAATATGTATACATATATTTGTCACCAAATTAGCAAATTCACATTTCCTGGAAAGAACAAAGGAAGACTTTTCCTAGAAGCTTATTTGTCATATCTTATGATATGCCTTGTTCCCTAAGGGTGGTATGTGGAAAAATGTTTAGTTTCCTCTATTTAAAAAAATGATCTATTACTGAGTATTAAATTATAAAATTATACTAATTTGTGTTCCCATTAGTTAAAAAATTAAACTAGATTACATAATAATTTGGTGTGTCGGGGGTCCATTTAATCTTTATTTAAGGGCATATAATGCAAATTGAATTCTTTTAATTATAATAGTCATGTTTCATTGTTAAAAATGAAAATATATATTTTAGCTCTGTGACTTTGTCTAGCAAAATGTTGCTATTTTTGCAAAATCAATATATAATTTTAGTCTAATGATTTACTTGATTTAGTTTTCAACAAAGTGCCCAGAAGCTTACCTGGAACTTGGCTAAAATAAGGCAGAGCAACCAATCACTTGAGGAAAACATAAATAACAATATCTGTATCATAAGTGCTTTTAAAATATTTCATTTTTATAACATTATTTCCAATTACAAAAGTAATACATGTTCATTGTGTACAGCTGTGTGGCTAACTTTTTGTATTTTTAGTAGAGACGGGGTTTCACTGTGTTAGCAAGGATGATCTCAATCTCCTGACCTCGTGATTTGCCTGTCTCAGCCTCCCAAAGTGCTGGGATTACAGGCATGAGCCACTGTGCCTGGCCTCTTATACATATTTTATGTATTAAAATAATTAGCATATATGACATTACTCATTTATGAATGACACTTCCCTTAAAATACATCACATTTTCCCATGTCAATTAAATACTTACTATAGTATTCCATAGTATAAATGCACCATAGTTTGTCTAACAAGTTCTCTAACACTATGTATTTGGTAATTGCTAATTTTTCTTTTTTTGAGATGGAGTCTCACTCTGTCTCCCAGGATGGAGTGCAGTGGTGCAATCTCATCTCACTGCAGCTTCTACCTCCTGAATTCAAGCAATTCTGCCTCGGCCTCCTGAGTAGCTGGGACTACAGGCATGTGTCACCATGCTCAGCTGATTTTTGTATATTTTAGTAGAGATGGGGTTTCACTATGTTGGCCAGGGTGGTCTCAAACTCTTGACCTCAAATGATTCACCCACCTAGGCCTCCCAAACTGCTGGGATTGCAGGCATGAGCCACCATGCCCAGCCAATAATTGTTAATTTTTCTATATCATAAACAATGCTATGTGAACATCTCTGTAGACAAATATTTGCACACATTTATAATTACTTCCTCCAGATAAATTTCTAAAAGGGGAATTTTAGGGTCAAAAAGGATTTTTTTTATAAGTTTTTGATACATAGGCTAAAATGACTTCCAAAATAGAAGTACATGAGAATGTCTGTTTATCCTTCTCTTCACCAACACTAAAAGTTATCAGGTTTTAATGATATCTAATTTGATGTTTGAAAAAATTATTGTTCTTTTACTTTTAGTTATTTTGCTTACTTGAAAATTTTAAATTTCATATATTGTTTGCCATTTATAATATTGCTTTATAGTGTACTTATTCCTATATGACATCAATTTTTTCTGTTGGGGTGTTTGTATTTTTTTATTTTTTATAAAGAAAGTTATTTATGTAAAGTTACCATAGTAACACTATGTCATACATTTTACAAGGATCTTTCTAAGCTAAACTTTATCATATTTTGTTACTGACTTTTTCACTTTTAAATTGTCAATATCTCAAGTGTTTTCATTAACATTTCTACCTTTACTTATAGAAAATCTTCCTCATGGCCGGGCACGGTGGCTCACGCCTGTAATCCCAGCACTTTGGGAGGCTGAGGTGGGTGGATCACAAGGTCAGGAGTTCAAGACCAGCCTGGCCAGCATGGTGAAACCCTGTCTCTACTAAAACATACAAAAATTAGCCAGGCGTGGTGGCACATGCCTATAGTTTCAGCTACTTAGGAAGCTGAGGTAGGAGAATCACTTGAAATCAGGAGGCGGAGGCTACAGTGAGCTGAGATTGCACCACTGCACTCCAGCCTGGACGACAGAGTGAGACTCCATCTCTGAAGAAAAAAAGGAAAATCTTCCTCACAAAAGATTAGATAAATATTCACTTTTATTATTTTTTATTTACTTCTTTATTTTATTTTATTTTATTTTATTTTTTACAAATGAAAAAGGTTTATTGGACTTACAGTTCCATGTGGCTGGGGAAGCCTCACAATCATGGTGGAAGGTGAAAGGCAAGGAGGAGCAAGTCACGTCTTACATTGATGGCAGCAGGAAAGAGAGAGTTTGTAGCAGAGAAACTCTCATTTCCTTTTTTTTAATTATTATTATTATACTTTAAGTTCTAGGGTACATGTGCATAATGTGCAGGTTTGTTACATATGTATACTTGTGCCATGTTGGTGTGCTGCACCCATCAACTCATCAGCACCCATCAACTCATCATTTATATCAGGTATAATTCCCAATGCAATCCCTCCCCCCACCCCCATGTACTTCTTTATTTTTTTATTCAGACAGGATCTTGCTCTGTTGCCCAGGCTGGAGTGCAGTTGGACGATCATGGCTCACTGGAACCTCGACCTCTTGGGCTCAAGTGATCCTCCAGCCTTCAGAGGAGCTGGGACTATAGGCACGCATGACCACCTGCTAAAATATTCACTTTTGTTTTCTCCTATATATTTGATGATTTTTTGTTTTTATTTTATGCATTTAATGCTTTAATATGTCTGCAATTTATTTTGGTTTGTCATGTGAGGATAGGATTGGATCTTTTTTTTTTTTAACTGTTAAGCAATTGTCCCTGAAAGTTTATTGAATAATATATTTTTTTCCTACTGATTTTAAGATTTTTGAATTTAGCTGAAAGCTTTTATCTTCTAGGGTCCTCTCTTGAGATTAATTTCCACTCCACTGATTTCTCTATTCTTCTACCTTTATCACAATATTTAAATAATACAGTCTTATATCTGGTATTGCAAGTCCTTCAGTAGTTTTCCTTTCCAAAATTTTCTTTGTCATTCTTGACTATTTATTCATTCATATTATTCTGAATTACATTATTAAGTTAAAAAAAGATTCACTTAAGAACATATGTATTGCTGTGAAAAAAATACTCAAGATACATTAAGTGAAGACAGTAAATTGTACAACAATATATATATTAGCTTGCTTGAAATTTAAAAAGTCAGAAAAAGCCTAGAAGTGTGTGTGCAAGCCCGTGTGTATGTGAGGCTGTTCCTTATTGATACATATAAACATTCTGGAAGATTGGCCAAAAAAAGTATTAACAATGATTAGCTTTGGTTAGTGGAATGGACATTGTGGAGAAGAGGAAATTTTACTCTTGATTATAAAGAATCTTCTTAGGTAGTTTGGATTTTCTACCATGAACAAGCATTAGTCATAAAATTTTGGTAAATGTCTTTGAAAAAAATCTTTGAAAAAGATTATTTAAAAGCTACTTACACACAAAAGGACAAATACTGCATAATTCCACTCATCTGAGGTACCTAGAGTAGTCAGATTCATAGAGCCATCAAGTAGAATGGTGGTTGCCAGGAGCTGAGGGAAGGGGACAATGGGGATTGTTGTTAAAGGTGTACAGAGGAGTCTCAGTTTTGTAAGATGGAAACAGTCTGGAGATGGATGGTGGTGATAGTTGCACAACAATGTGAATGTACCTAATGCTACTGAACTGTACACTTAAAAATGGTTAAAACGATAAGTTTTATTTACCACAATTTTTTTTTTTTTTTGAGACGGAGTCTTGCTCTATCGCCCAGGCTGGAGTGCAGTGGCGCGATCTCGGCTCACTGCAACCTCTGCCTCCTGGGTTCAAGTGATTCTCCTGCCTCAGCCTCCAGAGTAGCTGAGATTACATGCACGTACCACCATGCCTGGCTAATTTTTTTATTTTTAGTAGAGACGGGGTTTCACCATGTTGGTCAGGCTGGTCTTGAACTCCTGACCTTGTGATCTGCCTGCCTCGACCTCCCAAAGTGCTGGGATTACAAGAGTGAGCCACCTCGCCTTGCCCTACCACAATTTTTTTTAAAGCTGTTTACAATGATTTACCTCTGGGGAGTTGGATTGAGGAGTTAGCATGTAGGCCAAGGACAATATTTTTCATTTAACACCTTCTGTATGGGCTGAATTTTTCGGGAGAAGCCCATGTTATTTTCATAATAAAAAAATTTTAGGACTATCTCTAGACCTATTCTGATTCAGGGATTGCCCAATTAAAAGAAATCTAATGTCATAGTTAATTTTAAAAATTTATTGGAAATCCTAAGCTGAATTACATTAAATTTATAAATGATGGGATGGCTTTAAAATATTGTCATTTACTCATATAGAAATAGTTTTCAAAAATTTTAATGATCCTTTGAAAATTCTGAAATTTCTTCATATGGGTCCTACACAAGTTCTGTAGTTTATTAGTTTATCCCTGGGTTTTATATATCTGTATCTCTATCTATAGATTGATAGAGATATATATATTATATCAATTGCCTAATTGCTATTCTTTGTAAAATTAATTTGTCTCATTGAAGACTTTTTTGTAATTTTTTTTCCTCTAAATAACTCAATGAAACTTGATTTTTATAATTTTCTTGATTTGAATCTTAAAAAAATCCTAAAGTAATTGGTCCATTCAAGTTGGTCAGTTCAAGTTCAAGCTAAAATTATTGAATAATTAGAAATACTCTAATTTAGCCAATGTAACTGTTTTTTATTTATGTGATTTTTTTAAATCATGTAAACATGGCTTAAGAAAATATCTATTATAAAGAATATAATATAAATGACTGCAGAGTATAATACCTGTCACTCTGAAAAGGAATGCAAAGGAGTAATGAACAAAAAACAATTATTAGTATGATAGGATTTACATGAATAATTTATGAGAACCTAGATAAGGAGTAAACAATAGATATCACCCATTTTGAGTTCTATAGACTTTTTCCATATTTGCAGAAGATATTGCTTGTATGTATTTTTTTCATTTCTAAAAGGAAAGTGTTTTGCTTTTATTTCTGACTCTATATTATTGTAGAAAGCATTCGATACTATTGACAAAAAGTATTTTCTTGTATGAAGATCAACCATAAACCTATCATCCAGAAAAAACTACCATAAATAGTATTTTGCCTATTCCTCAAGAATTATATTAACATATATTTCACATATTTATAAAAATGAGATCACACTGTACATACAGTTTTATAGCCTCCTTTTTTCTCTTAATATATAATCACTGCTATCTTTAACGTCCATACAGATCTTCATAATTCTTAATGACTATCGTTGAAATGTATATTTTATTTTATGGAAGTTCCATAATTTATTTGATCAATCCCCTGTTGATTAACATTTACATAGTCTCAACTTTTTTACTTTGAATATTGTAATACATCTTTTCACATTTGACAAGATTATTCCTTAAGAAATGGAAATACTCAATGAGTCTGCATAATTTTAAGACTTCCATGTTAAAATTAAATATTTTTTCTTAAAATTAAAATATGTGTTATTGCTGAACTGTCCTACAAAAGAGGTCATAGTCATTTTGCTCTCAAGGCTTTTCTACATTGGTTTTTCTTCTCTCTTTTTTTTTGTTTTCAAACTCTGCAAAGTCTCAGAATATATTGTGTTAATATAATCTTTAAAATCATTTACATTCCAATAAGTGGGAACTTTTATTTTATTGTTTCTTTTAATTTCCAGAATTTGATTAGTAATGAGGTTTATCTTGTTTCCATGTGTCTATGGCCTATTATGTTACTCCTGTTGTTCTTCTGGAGTATACCTCCTATTATTATTGACTTGTAAGCACTTCTCAAGGATTACAAATATTAATTTTTTGTTTGTGATGTGTTTTTTTTTAGTATTTTTACCTTGTTTATGCCATTTTCTTCAAAGTTTTTATGTATTCCAATTAATGACTTTGGTGTCACTCTTAGACATTCTTTACAAGATTAGTAAGAAAAGATTCGGTATTTTATTCTAATTATATTATCTTTATCTTTTCATATTTTTCATTTATATCTCTAACAAACTTAGAGTTTCTTTTTTTTAAGTATACATTAGAGATTTAATATTTCTTCCAAGCAGTTAGTTACTATCCCCTAACCACTTTTGAGCAATCCATATTTTCTCGACTAAATTCTTGGATACGCTGTTACCTATTTCCAGATTTTCGCCTCTGTTTCGTTGACCTTTTTTAGCTGTGTGATTCCGAGGTATTGTTCAGGTTTTTCTGCAATAATGCTGTCTAACAAACACTTCCCCAAATCTCAGTGGCGTACAATAACAAATATTTATTTCTCTTTCATGGGTATCTGGGTCAGCTGTGACACTGAAATGTTCTTCTGGACACAAATGGACTTTACTCCAAGCTACAGGTCAGATTGGAGTGCTACACATTTCTCTTTTTTCAGGCTGTGATAACAATAGCTCCTTGGAACAAATTCTTCTTATAATGGATGGTAAGAGTACAAGAAGGCTGGCTGAAACTTGCCACACTCTTAAACCTCAACTCCAACACATTGTTTTTTCCATCCACCCTGCATTGGTCTGAAGATCAGACAATCAACCCTAAGTGAATGGGAAAGGAAAGTGCATTGTCTCCACGGGGAAGGCATGTCAGGGACTTAGAGAAAATGGAGAACTGTGAGCAAATAATAATATGTACCACACTGAGCTAGTTATATTTTCTAAGCCTCAGTTTCCTCAGTGTCAAATAGAATAATTGTGAAGACTCAATTATATAGATGATAAATGTCAAACACATTGTACCTGGTATTTTAGTCATTCAGAAATTGTGTATCTGGTTGCTAACAGTATATCACTTAAATTACTATAGTTTTGCAAGTTTTGTTTTTGTATTTGTTTTTGTTTTTGTTTTTAGATAGTATCTCGCACTGTCACCCAGGCTGGAGTGCAATGGCGCGATCTTTCGCTCACTGCAACCTCCGCCTCTTGGGTTCAAGCTATTCTTCCGCCTCCGCCTCCCAAGTGGGGATTACAGGCGCCTGCCATCACGCCCCACTAAGTTTTGTAGAGACAGGGTTTCATCATGTTGGCCAGGCTGGTCTTGAACGGCTGACCTCAGGTGATTCCCCCCTCCTCCACCTCCCAAGTGCTGGGATTACAGACATGAGCCACGGCCCCCGGCCAATATTTTTAAATATTTATAAAGGCAGATTAGCTCCTACCCCTATCACTCTTTCTTTTAAAGGATTTTCTCACTATTCTCTACCATTTTTTTTCCTCCAGATGAATAGATTTTAGATTCTATCACATATGTTCATCTTTTTAATAAGTGAGGAAAATATCTTCTCAGTCATACTACTTTTAGACTGATGAGCAAGTTGTTCCACAGCCTTACCAAGAGGAGGTTGAGGAATGACTTGGAACCCATAATAATCAATATATTTTCTGTTTATTCAAAAAATTCAAAACTGTACTGCACCAATTTGCAAATGACATTGAATAAATTGGGGTGATTATTATACTGGAAAAATAAACTAAAATTTAAATTAGGATAATGATCATATTTTTAAAATGAGGCTCAAAAGAAGCAAATGTGAGGTGTACACATAAACAATAACATATAGAATTGTGCAGGAATGTCTAGGTGAAAAGCACAGAAGAAAAAGACTTGAGGGTCTATCTAGAGTGCACGAATGGTCCCCAATGTGGATGAAAGAGAGTTTTTATGATTTCTAAAATATTCCAAACAGGCAGGAAACCATTTCTCCTCTGTTTCATGTATAAATTATACTTTTTTAATATATTATTTTTATTTATTTATTTTTTGAGATGGAGTCTCGCTTTGTTGCCCAGGCTGGAGTACAGTGGCGTGATCTAGGTGCACTGCAACCTCTGCCTCCCGGGTTCCAGCGATTCTCCTACCTCAGCCTCCTGAATAGCTGGTATTACAGGCGCGCGTCACTATGCTTGGCTAATTTTTGTATTTTTAGTAGAGACGGGTTTTCACCATATTGGCCAGGCTGGTCTCAAACTCCTGACCTCAAGTGATCCACCCGCCTGGGCTTCCCAAAGTGGTGGGATTACAAGCATGAGTCACCGCGCCCGGACCTAATTATACTTTCATTTGAAAATTATTTCCTGCTTTGGACCACATTTTTAAAGGATGTGTAGAAACTGACGAGAGTTCAAAGAATAAAAAAGTAGCTAAAAAGATCTCATTTAGGTCCTTGAGACAAGCTAAGGGAACTGGCATTTTTAGTCTTAAAAGGCTAAGGTATGACTTGATTAGTATTCATTTGTAAAATTTATTTCCAGAGAAAAAATACTGAGCATTGTTCCTCTATGTCTAAATAAGAACAAAAAAATTTTCATGAAGACAATTTATGACTATAAGGAGCAATGATTGTTAAGTCATGGAAATACTTAAGATAAATATCAAGAAAGATTTAACATTTCTATGTCTGGAAAGTGAAATACTTCTATTTTATAAGCAAGAGAATAGACAATTATGAGTCTGGTTAAAACTGTCATTTGAAGGCTGTTAGACAGATGAACTCTTCTAACACTATGAGCTTATAAATTAATCTCAAGATAAATTGCCTAACATGTTAATCTGTAGTATTCATTAATAAATTTGTGTATTTATTATGTAGCTCATCATAGCAAAATAGCTGACATATTTACGTACATTTTTAATGTAAAATAAAATAGCACAGTTGTCTAATTTACTTCTTCTTGATAAATAGCAATAGATATATTAGGAATTCATTTGGTCAGTTTTGTTCTGTGGATCATTTTAGGCTATTATTCAAAAGCATCCAATAAAATGTGACTCAAACTATACCCATTCATTATTGATTATAACATAGAAATATGGGATTTTAAATGTATTTTTAAACACTACTTTGAGGCTTAATTTTAGAGCCATACATTTTAAGTTATCCTCCAAAGACTCAAGTTTTAGAATGAAAATGCCCTTTTAAATATTATTTGTTAGTCCTGAAAAACCAAATTTTGAAATGGGCATCTTCCATGAATTTAAAAAGGAGTCTGTAATAATTTTAAAAAACACATGAAATTCTCAGTAAAAAGACAATTGGGAGGAGCAATATCCTTTACTTTCAGTCTTATGAAGAACTGACTGTTCCGTATATGCGTGTGTATGTGTATGGGTGCCTGTGTGTGTGTACATATATATGTATGAGATAAGAATTTTTAAGTGAGGATAAATGTCAGTTCTCAAAATATAAACCTGTCGATTAATTTATCTTTTTTTTTTTTTTTTTTTTTAAAAGGATCTCACTCTGTCACCCAGGCTGGGGCCTAGTAGTGCAATCATAGCTCACTGCAGCCACAGCCTTCTGGGCTCAAGAGATCCTCCTACCTTAGCTTCCTGAGGAGCTGAAACTACAGGCACATGCCACTGCACCTGACTAATTTTTAATTTTTTTATAGAGATTGGGGCTCACTATGCTGTCCAGGCTGGTCTCGAACTGGTGGCCTCAAAAGTTCCTCCCATCTCAGCCTCCCAGAGTGCTGGGATTATAGGCATGAGCCACCACATCCGGGCCTCAGTTAATTTAAATCCAATAATAAGAAATGTGTTTTGGTAGAAAGCAAGAATACAGTAAAGTTGTTTTGTTTTTATTTAAACATCTGCCCATAGTTCTATTCCCTACTCAACCCACTGGTATAAACTTTGTATAAGAAAGCAGTACATTTACAGATTACAAATGGGTCAATCCTTTCCAAATTTTTAGAGTGTTATTTCCAAACCACTGATATTATTGGCTCTGATTTCATGTTGCCCCAAATGAAGGCCTGTTCTAACTTCTCTCTGCTTTGTTAGTTTTACGTAATTAAATGGCCTTCACTGCTTGAAAGCCTTCCAATGGGTTCCACTTTTTTACTGTGTTATCTCAACTATTGATAAATTCATATTTGCAAGACTAATAGTCTGTCAAACTGTGTTGATGTCTGTGTTAGTTGTGAATATCCCTTAAAGTGTTTTTTGCATTGGAGCAAGACAGATCAACCCATTTAGAGGAGAGTGTGACCAAGTGACAGCCTTGCTTTCTTAGCTATAGAATCATCAATGCATGGAAATATGCACAAGGTGGAAGTAATGTAGGATATCTATTTCAATTTCTAAAATTAATTTTAATAATATTTTGTACTTTATTTAAAACACTTTTTTTCTTTGTAAAATAAAAAACTATATCACAGGACCCCACTGTCAGAACTGACTATGGTTGTAAAGGTGAAAATAGTGTTTATTCTGCCTCATGGTTTACTTTTCCGCCACTAAACAGCACCAGAGGCATGGCAACACTCAATATTTATTTGTTTTGATTAACTGACAATGTAATATAATGGTAACACAACTGACCCTTCTTTGGTTTTTTTAACTTCTACATAACTTTGGTGTTTTTAAAGCCACAGTTTAAAAGTATTTAGCTATTCTCAGGTGATGTGGTTTGGATGTTTTGTTCCCTTCAAATATCATGTTGAAATGTAATCTCCGATACTGGAGGTGGGCCTAGTGGAAGGTGTTTGGGTCATGGGGGCAGATCTCTCATGAATGGCCTGTTGCTGTCCTCAAGGTAATGAATGAGTTCTTGCTCTGTGAGTTCACACGAGATCTGGTTGTTTAAAAAAGACTGGCACCTCTTCCCTGTGTCTTGCTCCTTCTCTCACCGTGTGACATGGTGGCTCCCCTTCACCTTCTGCCATGATTATAAGCTTCCTGAGGCCCTCACCAGAGGCAGATGCCAGCCTATGCTTTGTGCACAGCCTGCAGAACATTGAGTCAAATAAATCTATTTTCTTTATAAATCACCCTGTCTCAGATATTTCCTTATATCAAGGCAAAAGGACTAACATATCAGGTGAGAAGTAATTTGACACACACAAAAAAAGTTTAGTTGGCATTTTCTTTCATTGTAGTTGGAAATTTGGCAGTGTTCATCAAAATACAGTACACATGCATTTGACTCAGTAATTCCATTTATTTAAGCCTATACTATAAAATACTCAAGTGTACCCACAAAGGCTACATGTGCAAGGCTACATGTTGCATCATTGTTTTCAATAGAAAACACTTGAAAGAAACCTAAATATTCATCATAGTTTAATAAAGTAAGGTGTATCTTTACTTTGAAACACTATGCAACAATTTTAAAAGGAGGTATATCTATGTATACAGACATGAAAAGATCTTCAAGATGTGTTGCTTAGAGTTTAAACAAACAAACCTCTCCAAACAATATATGTGATGTAAATGCTAAAGGATATATGCTGAAATAATAGACATTGTCTTAGTCTGCTTGGACAGCTATAACAAAATACCTTACCTGGGGAAATTATAAATAATAAACTTTTATTTCTAGTAGTTCTGGAGGCTGGGAAGTCCAAGATCAAGGTGCCGCCAGTCTGCCAACGGCTCGTTCTCTGCTTCCAATATGATGCCTTCACGCTGCATCCTCACATAGCAGAAGGGAACAGAGGGCACTCTTCCCAACCTCATCTATACATGCATTAGTCTCATTCGTGAGAGTGGAGCCCTCATGACTTAATCACTTCAAAAAAGACCTTACCTCTTAATACTATGAATTGGTGGGAGGTGAGAACACTAACATTCAGGCCATCACAGATGTCGAACTTTTAATCATATTAACCTCTGATGATAAAATGATGTGTTTTAAGATGTGGGGAAGAGCTTTCACTTTTTACTGTAATATATTATTGTATTGTTTTAATTTTTAATGAGCATGCATTTAAGTATGAAATTAAATAAACCTTTGATTTTAAAACAATAATTTTACGCAGAGAACCATTTCTCTGATAAACAACTGTTAAGAGTATAACATGAAATACTTACAGTTATCCTCTACTAATTATTCTCTATTAATATTTTTCTTTATGTACAACTTATGTTAGTTGAATCCCAGTATATATTAATATGTATTCATGTATGTTGTTTTGACATTTCATTTTCTATTTATCTGCTTACCTTACACAAGACATTATTTATTGCTGAGATTAAGTCTTGTCCATATAGACCTTTGTAATTCAAATATTAAAATTACAAAAAACATTACTTACCTCCTGTCATTTCTTAGGCTCTACTTTTGTATATACTTGTTTACAATCTAAAACTTAGGTACACAATTATTTACTGTTTTTACCTGTTTTATCATGAGAAATATTTTAAATAATGAATAAGGAAGAGATACGCTGACATATAATGAGAAATTGCCTTCCAAAAAAAGTAAATTTTTAAAATGTTACAAATGCTTAAACTTACTTGTTCACTCTCACTAGATTTCAGCTACAGGTTTTGATCTCCACTTTTTAAAATCCTGAATATCTAAACCAAGTCTTTCATTATTTTCTCTGAAGCATAACTTAGTCTTAACAGAGGTCTTCCTTAAAAAGAGGAAAGTTTTTTTTATGGTTGAGGCCTGAGGTTGTCTCATTTAAGGCCATTTTAAGCTGACTTCTAATATTAAGATCATTAAGGAGAAAATGTAGGTGTCCCTTACCCCATATGGCCTCTACAGAATCTGATATGGTCAGCAGAAGAACTGCAAATAAAAGCATGATTTCCTAAAGTTTACTGCCATTTTCTCCCTCCTCTGCAGCCCCACCTTTTTTCTTTTTTTTTTTTTTGAGACAGAGTTTCATTCTATTGCCCAGGCTAGAGTGGAGCAGTGCAATCTTGGCTCACTGCAACCTCCACTTCCCAGGTTCAAGTGATTCTCCTGCCTCAGCCTCCTGGTAGCTGGGATTACAGGTATGTGTCACCACGCCCAGCTGATTTTTGTATTTTTAGTAGAGATGGAGTTTCACCATGTTGCCCAGGCTGGTCTTGAACTCCTGACCTCAAGTGACCCTCCCGCCTCGGCCTCCCAAAGTGCTGGGATTACAGGCATGAGCCACTGCACCCGGCCAAATTTATTGTTATTTTCTAAATGAAAAGGTATTATACTAATAAGATGGAACAAAATCTAGTGATAGTTACTGCTTTGATGATTCAGATTCAGAAATAGCCACTCATCTTCCCAGGAAGAAAAGTTTTTAATTCAACAAGTAGAAAATAAAGCTGCTTTCATACATTTTCTATAAATGCATTCCAAGAAAGAAATAGGCAGGTAAAAACCTTAAATAAAGCAGGAACTTCGGCAATAAATAATGTGGCTTTTTGTTTGGTTTTGATCATTCATATTATTTTCTTTGTTCTTTAAATCTACTACCCTTTTTCTTTTATAGCAGTATTTCTTTTTTTTTTTTTTTTTTTTTTTTTTTTTTTGAGGCGAGTCTCGCTCTGTCCGCCGGACTGGCGTGCAGCTTGGGGGCAGATCTCAGCTCCTGCACGCTCTGCATCCGGGTTCCCCTCTCCTGCTCAGCCTCCCGACGTAGCTGGGACTACAGGCGCCGCACTCGCGCTAGTTTTTTGTATTTTAGTAGAGCCGGGGTTTCCACCCGTGTTCGCCCGGGATGGTCTCGATCTCTGACTCTCGTGATCCCCGCCGTCTCGTCCTCCCAAGAGGTGCTGGGATTACAGGCTTGCAGCACCCGCGGCAGGCCATACTCAAGACCCTTAATAAAATTTTAATTTGTCCTGTCTTATCACAGACCTTCTTAAGTGAACCTGGCTTTTTTTTTTTGTTTAATTTTCAAATGTGCGTGTGTGGTAGATAAAGGATACCCGCAACTAGTACAGTTTTCGGTGCCACTGGCTTGATTCTGCTACGATACGCGCCGTTTAACTCACGTTAACTCACCGCCCGGCCTATAGCAGTATTTCTAAAGTCAACAGAGAAAGGATACATTGTTATAGAACAAGCAACAAAAGACATGTTAATGATATGATACATAAAAATGTTAAAAATCTTACTTAGGTCTTAACAGTCTTCCAGGACATTAGCTTCTCTTTATATTCTGTTTTGTTTATGGTTTTTTTTTTTTTTTTTTTTTTTTTCTTTTAGAGATTAGGTCTTCCTAGGTTGCCCAGACTGGGCTTCAACTTCTGGGCTCAAAAGGTCCTCCTGCCTCAGTCTCCTGTGTAGCTGGGACTACAAGTGCACACCAGTGCACCCAGCTACCTTCTGTTTTCTTCTCACTTCTCACTACCTCCATTTTTCTTCAGCACTGTCATCTTAATTGAACATTAACAAAATGAATGATGTTATTGGGAGCTACACCTTCCATTTAAATGTACAAAATTTAAATAGTTGATGATCTAATAGAAGAGACAAGATAACCCTGAAATGAATTCACTTAAACTAATATGGATTGTTTAGTTATTTGAGATATTTACTTGTAGGTTTGCATATTATATAGATATTTGTATGCATCTATTACATAAATTATTACATATAAATACATGTACATGAAGGGGAAGAAGTTATTAATTGTTCTGTATTAGTCCAGAGATAGTTTCTGCAAGAAAACATTGATGGCTGATAATTCCATGCTTTTAGAAAGCTTTACGATTATAATGGATCAAAGCACCATATGAACTTTTTACTTCTAGAAACTGCAATATATTCACAAAAATGATTGGTCTCTACTGGACAACTAGAAATACACATATATAATATCCAACACATATACACACACTCATTACTATTAGTCTGTTCACCTTAAGGTGAAAAAAAATTCTTTATTTCAAACTTTGTTTCAAACTGAATTTGGATGAACTGGAAATAAATTCATATATGAATAAAAAATTCTGTTTTCCATTTCTATAAGCAGTTTGATAACTGACTTCTACTTTAGAACTATTTTTCACACAAATATAAATAATACACATTGAAAGAAATGTCCAAGTTGTCAGCAGGAATGAAATTTAAAATCGCTTTACTGGAAACATAACCAGTCCTCATGTAACCTTCACTCAAAAGAGCTAATAGTAGTATAAATGTATCACGTTTACTGAAACCTCCATTTATCTTTCTAACTTGAATGACTTTAGTAATGTTATACTTTCTTAAAATTGATAAAGTATTATACTTACCTGTATCTCTATGAAAGAATAAATGAGGCTATACAACTAATTTTACGTATTTGTTAGCTATCCTATGTTTTTACAGGGCCAAGCTCCAATACATCTGTTCCTAATGATCTGCTTCTTGTTCTTGGTCAGGTGAGTTGGAATGCCATTTCTGATTATTTTTCTACTGAGGATATTTTCTTAGCACTTCAAAATCCAAGTAACCTTGAAGATCCCATCTAGCACAACTTTGGTTAAAGATATATTACCTACCTGTAACTAAGCAACAAAGATAATTTTTTCCTCAACAGCAAAGTGGGAAAAGTATTCCGAGTTCTGTCTGAAACTTGATTCGTTTCTTTTTAGGGTACACTGGACAATTAAATAAACTATTTTCCTTTTTTTGTTGTTAAGTGATCTTCTAATAATAAAACAAGCCACCTAAATGGTTTTCCATTGAGATGAGAAGTTTTATAAAGACCTTGGGTTATTTTACCCGACACTTTATGCTGTGAACAACTCATGGTTATGTTGAGAACTAGGCTGTTAACATGCCTTTCATGGTCTAATTTTAAAGGTTCTGCAGAATGGAGCTTCCACTACTTTACTGGGAAGACACTTCTCCAGTGTAGCCCCTCTAATTATTTAAGGTAGGTCTCCATTGCTTTAAAATAGCTGAGTTATTCAAGTTTGAAAAGCAGCTACTCGCAAGCAGCCTGACTTAAACTGACAAAAGCAAGGAAATTCTGGATCCATAATTCACCTTCCACCCCTTGACCTCACAAACCGCCATATTAGCGTGATCACACCAAAATACCAGCTTGTGTTTACAGTTTCACTCCTCCTGATGGCGGACGGGCGCGTGTACACGAGCACTCGCTCTGTGTGCACTGAATAGGATCACGATCCGGAGAGCTGAAAATGTAAACACAAGCTGGTATTATGGTGTGACTGGCGGTTTGTGGTTCTTTGTTTGAATACTTTAAAAATGGGCACCCTGGCAAGAACAAAAGAGACAGAAAGCAGAACTGCTCTTAAATGGCTCCTCTCATCTTTGTCCCTCCTCAGGTAGACCCGAAATAACTTACCCACTTGACGGGGTCCCTAGGAACCATGTGTTTTTGCCTAGTTGGCTACGCTTCAATGCAACAGTTTTGTTTTCAAATGCTGGCCGTTAATACTTTGCCTTTGGTAGTTTTAAATTATTTTCTGAGTATTTGCAAGCACTATACTTCTCCAGTTATTATTTGTACCAAAATCTTCCACCTTGCAAATTCATTGCAATCTGATATGTTTAAGTAAGAACCTAAACGTCTTATATGGCCTTTTAAAAAAATTTGCAAATTAACAATGGTTCTTTCACCCCAAATGAAGATTGGCACCAACCTAACTCTATTAGACAACATATCTACCTACCACTCTTGCTTATGCAATTTTAGTCATTGATTTTGAAGTGCAGAAGTTGACCTCAAAAGAAATGTAAAGGGTAAAACGTAAAATTATAAGCTTTATTTTAGCGTAGCACCTGGTAGCATAGTTGGTCCATCCGTTTCCTCTGCAGTCATTGTCATTTCTCCATCTATTTTTCTTTTTCCTTGAGACGGAGTTTTCGCTCTTGTTTCCCAGGCTGGAGTGCAGTGGCATGATCTTGGCTCACTGCAACCTCCACCTCCCGGGTTTAAGCGATTCTCCTGCCTCAGCCTCCTAAGTATCGTGCGTCACCACACCCAGCTAATTTTTTGTGTTTTTAGTAGAGACAGGGTTTCACCATGTTGAACTCCTGACATCAAGTGATCCACCCACCTCGGCCTCCCAAAATGCTAGGATTACAGGTGAGAGCCACCACGCCCAGCCCATTCCTCCATCTTAACACTACATAAGTTTGATCATTGGCCCCTTCAGTGTAAACTTTGATTCTTAAATAGATTGGTTTGTAAAGTGAAGAGATTACCATATCTTTACAAGGAGAAAATCCAGACCTATAAAGAAGAAAGTTTGAAAAAAAGTTATTTTGTCAAAAATGTCAATACAGCACATGATGTGCTTGACTTGGTGGTAAAATATACTGTTTTGATTTTTAGAAAACAACATTTTCCGTTTGGAATTAGGTATATCATTGTTGCCAAAAAAAGGTAACTAAAGGAACAGTAGATAGTTTGGCAGATCCCTTTTCTTAAATAAAAGTTACAAATTGATTTTACACCTATTGAAGCAGTCATTCGCCACTGTAAACTTATTTCTGACAACTGTTTCTTTTAGAATCCAGTAAGTAATTGAAAAACAAAAGTGATTTTCTCAATACAATTGAAAAGTAGTTAATGTAAAGACATAAATACAAACAGTTCCTGGTTGTAGACAGTTTTGATGTAGACTGCAGTTCTTAATAAAGGAATAAAGAGGGATCTTAGCTTGGGATGTTTTAATGAAATGCCACTCAAATGGAAGCATGTGATTTCAGAAGTGTTGTCAGTCACTTTAGACTGAAGAGAAATAACAAGAAATAGCTTTTAAAATATCAAATAATTTGCATTAAAGTGTTATACCACAGCACCTCACTTTTGAATAGGCCAACAATTTGCCTTGTTTAAAACATACTGTACTTGATCACTTCACGAAACTGCACAACTTGACTGACCTTTGTCATCTTGTATCTTGATTATCTCTCTCTATGTGAGATCCCTCACCAAGACAGCTTGCAAGCATTTCACAAATTAAAATAAAAGAACCACCTATATGGACATCAGTACGGACATATCTGGATCTTGTTATTTTCACCTGGGGTATGGTTAGGCTCAATTGAAAACTAAATTATGGAATGAATAGATTTCCTGGAAGAGTGAGTTTGGTCTTATTTTACACACACATTTTCAGAACAACCATATGAAGCTGTTTTGGAGATGCATTATCTATGGTAATATGTTCAGATATATAAATAATTAATATACAAAGAATTGAATTTTCACAAGTTTTTATCCCCAATATAACATAAACTCCTATCTTGCATGCCATATTTCATATTCTGGAGAAAAAAAATTCTATGCTACAGGAATTCGTAACTTTAGCTTTCATTTTAGTGGTTTTAAAAAGTTTTATTTCAAATACATGATTATAATTTTACAGTTAGTTCAAAACATCTATGAGCTTGCAGGCATCCTTTTTGCTCCTCATAATTTGCAATGGTTCATCCACTTTTTGATGTCATGATTTTACTTAGCTACCTCATTCCTATTAGCATTTACAAATAAATGTGGCCTTTCAGATTAGAAGGTCTTTGACAAATTTATCTTGTGGAAACTAGCCAAGAAAGGTAGAGTGGGGGTCACAAATGGTGCAACAATTTCCCACTTCTACATCTAACTATGAGGGTTTTTAAGAAAGATGAAAAAGTTCTAGAGATGGACGGCAGTGATGATTGCACAGCAATGTGAATAGTTCAGATGGTCTCATATTAAATATGTTTACAACAATACAAAATAGTTAAGATTAATTTGAATGAGAAATTAGGAACTGACTCTAAGAACCTACTTGTCTCACAAAATGCAACTATACTACAGAAAAGATGCAAAAATATCTGAGAGATTAAGCAGAAAAACCAAACATTCTTCCCAATTCATTGTAGCAAACACTTAGGAATTCCTTGCCACTGGAGTTCATTCAAATTCAAATTAATCATGTAAAGTAGCCAAACGATAATATTAAAGTAAGAAAAAATTTATTAAATATTCTTTATTCTCTCCTCTATATTTTTTAACTGGTCATTTTTATTTTTCCAGGTTGTTATTTTTTTAAGTCCATGCACATGAGCATATAAGTTATCTGTATGACTACTTCTAAAATGAAAATGAATAAAGTAAAAGAAGTGAAAATAACACTGCCTTAAATACTAGTGAATTTTAAGTAGTTGAATTTTTTAAAGTAAACTCTAAGTCATACTTTAGGGCCTACTTTCCCACTTTTTAATAGCTTTCTAAAAAAAATCAAACCTTGAAGTGCATGCAATTAGAAACATGCAACAGTGAGGCTAGGCTTAGTCACAGTACTATTTCAATGCAAGTGGCTTCTATTTTTGTGTCCTACGGAAAAATAGGATTAGAATGTTCTAACCTCTGCTCATTCTGTAGGTGAGAGTATTAAGTTGGCTGTTTAAAAAATTGGGGGGTTGTTCCTTTTTAGTCAGTTCTGTCTTATGTTTTAATTATTAGGTGATTATTTTACTAAGATTTGGAGCATTAAGGGCATATAATTAATTTTATATTCATAATCAGCTCCAAACTTTCCTGGACAGACTGCTATGGATGCAGCTTATCTATGAGTATCGGGACATGGTTTCTGCCTCATACTCATATTGTCCTACTGGTTTTGTGCCCTAGAGGCATGGTTTTTAAGGCACTGCATTATCTAAATCAGCACACTGTTACATAAATTTATAGAACTGCAGAGCTGGATGAATTTTGAACACAACTTGTTCAAGCACCCATCTGACGATGTTTATACTTACACGGCCTTAGTGTTAATAATTCTAGGGATGGTAATACTTACTATTACAGGGGAATATATAATTGAGAACAGGAAAACTAATAAGCTAGGAATAAGTTACTGTTTACTCATCTGCAAAAGATGTATAGGACTGAAGATTAAATGAAATAACCTATATAAGCATACCTAGCACAGTGCTAGAAATATAATACATACTAAAAATAGTTATACTTAAATCCATTTGCATCACACTTATTACTCTTTATGTTCCCAAGTATCGAGTACTATTTAATGTCACACAGTTTTTTTTGGTACTTGGTTGTCTGTTATGATGTTAACATAACATCATATGTTATATCAACATATCAACAAGGTTGAAGTTGTTGAAGTGTCATTAACCTAATATTATGATATAGAACCAGTTCAGTTTTTTTAAATGAAAAAAATAATGAAGATACTTCTATTACTTTATTACTAACATAGAATGAAGATATTCTATGTTACTAGATTCTCGTGACATTAGGGCTTTGGATATGTCAAGATAAATTTACATAAATATTTACTTATTCATTTAATTTACCTTCCCATTCACTCACCCTAATGCTAAAAGCTTAGTAAACATCACTAGAAATTTTGGAGTCTTATGACAGCCTCAGTGGATGCTTGTTTTTACAAATGCAAAGCTCCTCTTCTACTTCATTCTACATTTTGGTTGACTAGATAACAGAAGAGTATGAAAACCTATTAACTTCTAAATCTAAAATACCTCACATGTCTATTTCTTAATTTTATATGTAGATATAAGAAAACTGGTAAAAATTCAGATATCTACCTTCAGCTAAGTATTATAGTCTTTGAGCCATGTTTTCAAATGTTCTTAAATATTTCTAGTTCTATGATTATTATTACAGTAATCTGATTATAAGCAGTTTTGGTAAAGGTAAATTAATTTAAATTATGAAGATGTGACTTAAAAAACCTTAAAGTAATTATCAGCTCTGGTTTACCTGAAAGTCACAGTTATTAGAAGCATGTAATTTAGTATCAGCACATCTCTAATATCAATGTTATTTAAAGCTATACATTGAGTCATAAGCATCTGTAGTGACAGAAGAAGCATGCAACAAAGTACTGAAAAACTGGAATAGAATTAATTAGTTTTGGTCTACCCACTTCAAATTAGAAAATAGCAACAGAAAAAAAATTAAACACTAAATGTATTCGTTAGGCAGGATCAGCAATCATGCTGCCCACACATGATCTGCAATGAATTTGTAAATAAGATTCATCACCTGGAGGATAATAAACTCTAGTTTAATGGTCCAAAAGACTAGACAAGTAAAAACTACTAATGAATGTACTGTATAAACACAAGAGTAAGAATGTACATTGGTTGAGCAAATAGGATAACAAGGAGAGTCCGTTTTGTTGTTAAAGTAGATCAAAAGATACACAACATATATCTGGAAATTTTTCTAAGGTGTTAACACTGCTCAAAACAGGGTCACTTAAAAGGAATGGAAAAGTGTTACTACCAAGTAAAGACAGCAAACGTTGATTTTTAGAAAGAGTTGGCATTTTAAAAAGTAAGGATCACTGTAAAAAAAAAAAAAAAAAAAAAAACTGATATAGTTACCTTAGGCCAGGCGCAGTGGCTCATGCCTGTAATCCTAGCACTTTGGGAGGTCGAGGCAGGCAGATCACGAGGTCAGGAGATCGAGACCATCCTGGCCAACACGGTGAAACCCCATCTCTACTAAAAAAAATGCAAAAAATTTAGCCGGGCATGGTGGCAGGTGCCTGTAGTCCCAGCTACTCAGGAGGCTGAGGCAGGAGAATGGTGTGAACCCAGGAGGTGGAGTTTGCAGTGAGCTGAGATCGCTCCACTGCACTCCAGCCTGGGTGACAGAGCCAGACTCTGTCTCAAGAAAAAAAGAAAAACTGACATATTTACCTTAATTTTAGTTAATTTGTCATAACTGCATATTAGAAAGCTTTACTAATAATAATCTGAAGTGATTTTAGTACATTATCTTCAGATGTGATTCCAGCAATGAAGAGATATCTTCAAGTATTATTTATTGAGATAATAACTATTTAATATATTTAATAAAATTTTAAGTATTATCTTACTTTAGTAGAGCCTTTGATGTGAACTACATTTCCTCTTGTAAGTTATAGTTCTATAACACATCTTAATTTTGAATCCAAAACAAAACACTCAACTTCACATCCATTCAAGTGAGAATTTCTTCCTCAGGGCAAGCTAAGAAGCTTGACAAGCACAGAGGTAAAAGAATTAATTGCAATATTTATTTAAAATTCATAGTTCTGGTCTCTACCTCATACCAATCGAAACAGTCTCTGGCATTGTAACCCTGGAATCTGTATACAATTGTAACATGATCTCTACTTGATTCTTATGCATACTAAAGCTTGAGCATGACTTTACAATGGTTAATATTCACCCTTGTCCTAAGTTTCTTTAAACATTTCCCTTTTATAAACAAAATTATTTTTTCAGTTGTCATATAGAAATACATTTGCAGGCCAGGCACGGTGACTCAAGCCTATAATCCCAGCACTTTGGGAGGCCAAGGTGGGTGGATCACCTGAGGTCTGGAGTTTGAGATCAGCCTGGCTAATACGGTTATACCCTGTCTCTACTAAAAAATACAAAAATTAGCTGGGTGTGGTGGCATGCACCTGTAATCCCAGTTGCTCAGAAGGCTGAGGCAGGAGGATCTCTTGAACTCGGGAGGCAGAGGTTGCAGTGAGCCAAGATCATGCCACTGCAATGCACTCCAGCCTCGGTGACACAGCGAGACTCAGTCTTGGACAAAAATAAAAACACTTAAGATTACTTATATAAAATAAGTTATCAGACCTGCAGTCACTTTAATGGAATCAATAATATTATTAATGCTAAAATTAAAAGGGGACAGAAGTCAAAGGGAAATCTTAATATAGGAAATAACATTTAAGTTTTTGAATGCTGTAGAACTCAGTTATTAATTAGAAATATAATCAATATTTAAAATATACCACTTTTAAGCAACTTTAACTATCAAAACATCTCAGTACTTCAAATGATCTGGGTGTCATAGATCACCCAAAACAGATTCCATAAAATATTGCAAAGCCCATGTAATTCACCAATAAGACTTGTATTAGACCCAATTCTAATAACTTCATTTATCTGGTTTATTTGAGCACAGTATATGAAAGGTGGCAGTATTTCTAAATGAAAGTTGGGGAAAGAAGACATTTGTTATTAGTAGTTACTTTTAAAAAGAACTATCTGGAAAAAAGGAAAAAAATGCTTATTTAAAAACAAGCCTCAAATTACAATTCTACTAAAGTACTGTAAAGAGCTATCTCAAAATGTATAATTATCTGGGGCCATTTAATGTAGGGTCAAATACTAGAATAATCTATATGTCATTTTGTAGTACCGTGATTGATGATCAGTAATAATTATCAGGAAACAGGTTTATAAACCCTAGTTTAGCAAGGGAGAGAAATGTATAACTTCTTTTAGATGGATTGCTTAAAAGTAACAATTCTTAAGGAATTAATAATTCTTTTTTGTTTTTTCTTGAGCCAGAGTCTCACTCTGTCACCCAGGTTGGAGTGCAGTGGCCTGATCTCAACTCACTGCAACCTCTCCCTCCCAAGTTCAAGTGATTCTCCTGCCTCAGTCTCCCAAGTAACTGGGATTAAAGGTGTCCACCACCATGCCCAGCTAATTTTTATATTTTTAGTTAGGGATGGGGTTTCACCATCCTGGCAAAGGCCAGGCCGGTCTCAAACTTCTGACCTCAAGTGATCTGCCCACCTTGGCCTCCCAAAATGCTGGGATTACAGGCGTGCACCAGCATGCCTGGCCTCTTTAATTCTTAAAGAGGTGCATTTCACCTATTGTGAAAAGTCACCAGTTGGATTTACCTCAAAGGAAGACAAGGTTTTTTCCCAAATAGTTTAACTTAAAGAATAGGGATAGTTACTTAGACATAGGCGCCATCTAGTGGCAAAAAGTAATATGAAACTGACTTTCATATGGTAGGTTGTCAATAAGCATCAGTCCCTCTAATTCTTTCACCCTTTCATTAATATAGATGAGCAAGCAAGACTGGTCAATAGTAAAAACTGAACAGGTACTGAAGCAAAATATTGTACATTAAATATGATTAGACAAGAAAGGATTTAAGATGTTTTGAGTAAGAGCTGGAAGAGTGACAGATATAAAATGACAAAGAAGGAGCAAAAGGCATATAAGCTGGGAGCATAATATCCAGAGGACTTGCTAAAATCTTTTTTCAAATTGTCTATTTTAAATTGCACAGATTTAACTGAAGATTGTTTATTTAAGTTGAAAGGAATAGAGATGGCTGAAGATAACAAAGTGAGGAAGAAGTCGAAGATGATGAAGATACTGTTAACATAAATAGGGAAGATATAGAGCATACAAAATGAAAGTCAATACTAATAGAGTTTAAGAAAAAACTTCATTGAAGATTGATTATAGATATATTTATTATGTACAGGCATCTTATGGGGAACAGTTTTCTTACATTTTATTATTTCCTTATATTTTATTAATATGGAGTAGAATTCTCTCTTTAATGAGGGTGGTTACATGGGACATTATTATACATTCAAAAATTAGCTGGTCATAAGGCAAACTGGATTTTCTTATTAATTATAGTTAACCCACAAATATGTATTAAATAACTACTCTATATAACTAGACAAATTCTAGGGAATGGATAGCATTGAAAGAAATAATAATCTTTGCCCATAATCTAATAAAATATAGCTGAAATGACAAGGGGTTAATTACAACTGATAATATTTCTTAGAAAAAATAATATAAAAGGCATTCCAAACTTATGACCACTGTCTAATCAAAGCTTAAGAAAGGAGGTTCCTGCTTATCCTGGTGCTTTGTGCCAGCCTAAGAGAAAGTAACTCTATTAAAAGTTTATAGTGTGGACTTATTATCTGGTTTGACATATATTTCTATACTTTTGGACACTGCTATGTTCAAACGTAAATACAAAATACATTTTTTCCAAAGTTAAAACAGGAATTCTTTTTTTAACCAGCCACCATTTTGGATTAGTTAGCAGTATATGAGATGAAGAGTAGATAGTGTTTAGAAATAGATGGCCATGGATTGAACCCCAGTTCTGCCAATTTTTAGTTTTTAGCCTGTTTGCAAAGTATTCAAATTCTCTGAGCCTACCTTTTGTTCTATAAAGAATTAATAATGTCAATTATGTAAAACCATAAATGGCATTGCCTGGTTATGGTAAGTTTTCAATAAGCTTTAGTTCCTTTAATTCGTTGACCCTTTTGCTACTATAGATATGCAAGTCTAGTCGATAGTAAAAACTGAACGGAAATATGTTAGATGGAATATGATTAGACAAGGAAGGACTTAAGATGTTTTGAGTAAGAGCTAGAAGAGAGTGACAGATATAAAGTGACAAAGAAGGAGCAAAAGGTTAGGAGTATAAGCTGGGCACGGTGGCTCATGCCTGTAATCCCAGCACTTTGGGAAGCCAAGGCAGGTGGATCACCTGAGGTCAGGAGTTCGAGACCAGACTGACCAGTATGTGAAACCCCGTCTCTACTGAAAAATACAAAAATTAGCCGGGCATGGTAGCGGGCACCTGTAATCCCAGTTAGTCAGTAAGCTGAGGCAGGAGAATCACTTGAACCTGGGAGGTGGAGGTTGCAGTGAGCCAAGATCGCGCCATTGCACTCTAGCCTGGGTGACAGAGCAAGACTCCATCTCCAATAAAAAAAAAAAAAAAAAAAAAAAAAAAAAAAAAAAAAAAAAAAAAAAAAAGACAGGAGCATAAAATTTAAATTAACGTGCAATATTGATGCAGAGGCCAGGGTGGAGAGTAAAAAGAAGTAGCATGAGAATGGCATTAGGATTATGTAAGAAATCATTCCTTAAAGATCTGTTTTATATGATAGACAAAAGGGAACCACAGTATTTTCTTGAAAAATAGTGAAATACATTGAAACAGCTGTTTTTCCACTTTATGTTGCCATTGAACTGACTCAATCTAAATGCACAGTGATATGTGAGTCTAAGGAAGAAAGAAAAGAGGGTCAAATACCTCATATCTGTATGTGATCAGAAACCCTAAAGGAAAGTCTTTCTAAAATATTTGTTAAAATGGTTACTTTTTTCCTAGACTCCTGCAGTGCTCAATATATATTTGTAGCATTTCTCGTCTCTATCGTTGTGTTTTTTCTTTTTATCTTTCTTACTGTTTCTTTCTCATTCATCATTTTTATTGTTTTAATAGTTTTAAAAGGCAAAGCATAATAACATTTTAATTTTATTAACAAGTATATCAAAATTCTTAGGGAAAAAATGAGTAAGCAGTTATTCAGTTTTTTGTTTTTGTTTTTGTTTTTTGTTTTTTTTTTGAGATGGAGTATCACTCTGTCACCCAGGCTGAAGTACAGTGGCATGATCTCGACTCACTGCAACCTCCGCCCCCCAGGTTCAAGCAATTCTCCTGCCTCAGCCTCCCGAGTAGCTGGGATTACAGGCGCCTGCTACTGCGCCTAGCTAATTTTTTGTATTTTTAGTAGAGATGGGGTTTCACCATCTTGGTCAGGCTGGTCTTGAACTCTTGACCTCAGGTGATCCACCTGCCTCGGCCTCCCAAAGTGCTGGGATTACAGGCGTGAGCCACCACGCCCGGCCTGCAACAGTTATTCAGCTTTACCTCCAGTATCTGGAAACAAAACATTTAGATATGTTAATCTTCCTCGGCTATCAAAACTACTAATCCAGGCTGGGCACGGTGGCTCATACCAGTAATCCCAGCACTTCGGAAGACTGAGGTGGGAGGATCACTTGAGCCCAGGAGTTCGAGACCAGCCTGGTCAAAAAACTGAGATCCCGCCTCCAAAAAAATACAAAAATTAGCTGGGAATGGTGGCATGGCCAGTACTCCCAGCTACTTGGGAGGCTGAGGTGGGAGGATCGCTTGAGCCTAGGAGATCGAGGCTGTAGTGAGCTATGATTGCATCACTGAACTTCAGCCTGGGTGACAGAGTAAGACGTCTCAAAAACAAAACCTATGAATCCATTCATATATTTCTAAGCTACACTATTTAAATTTTCCATATCAACTAATATCTATCATCACAAAATTCCTTTTATAATTTTAATTTTTAATTTGTATGGCTACGTAATAGTTGTACATATTTACAGGGTACATGTATTTTTATACAAACATACAATGTGTAATGATCAAATCAAGGTAATTGGGATATCCATCACCTCAACATTGTTACTTATTTGGGAACATTCAACATCCATTCCTCTAGTTATTTTGAAATATATTTTAAATTATTGCTAACCAAAGTAATGATTGTTAACTATGGCTACTATAGTTAACAATAATAATCTAGTGTGCCACCTAACACTAGATCTTATTTCTACTACGTAACTGCATTTTTTGCACCCATTAACCAATCCGTCTTTATCCACCCCTAAAAGTATTCAAAGTAAGTCATTCTACCTGAATATGGTCCTTGTCTTAGAAAATAAAATAAAATGAGAAAATCTATCTCTAGGTAAATGTTTTATAAATTGATTCTTAATCATCATAAATGACAGTAGGTCCTGTCAAAAGCATTAGATTATAGTTTTCTTCAGCAGAACATAGACATAACTGATCATTCATAATCTTTTCCTACCTCTTATAAACTAAGCACATGGGCTTCACACTTAATATTTTAACAATGTAAATTTTGTAAGCCTCAGAGCTGTCGTTCTCTTTCTTTCTACTTTTTCTTTTCTTTCTTCCTTCTTTCTCTCTTTTTTCTCTCTTCCTTCTTTCCTTCTCTTTCTCTTTCTTTTCCTCCCTCCTTCTCTCTCCTTTTCCCTCCCTCCCTCCCTCCCCCCCCTCTCTTTCTTTCTTTCTCTCTCTTTCTTTCTTTTTCTTTTTTCTTTCTTTCTTTTCTTTCTTTCTTTTTTTGAGACGGAGTGTTGCTCTGCTGCCCAGGCTGGAGTGCAATGGTGCAATCACAGCTCACTGCAGCCTCGATCTCCTACCTCAGCCTCCTGAACACCTGGGACTGCCGGTATAGGCCACCACACTGGTTTTTTTATTTATTTATTTTGAGACAGGGTCTGACTCTATCACTCAGGCTGGAGTGCAGTGGCACCATCTCAGCTCACTGCAACCTCTGCCTCTTTGGCTCAAGTCATCCTCTCACCTCAACCTCCAGGGTGACTGAGACTATAGGCATGTGCTACCACATCCAGCTAATTTTTGTATTTTTGGTAGAGACAGGATTTTGCCATGTTGCCCAGGCTGGTCTCAAACTCCTGGGCTCAAGTGATCCTCCCACCTCGGCCTCCCAATGTGCTGGGATTACAGATGTGAGCCACTGCTCCTTGCTTTTTTTTTTTTTTTTTTTGTCAGAGACAAGATCTGGCTATGTTGCCCAGGCTGGAAAGCAGTTGTTCTTAACCTCCATGTTGAAATTGATTGGTTGGTGTCCCATGGTTGTAAGATTTGCCAAAAGTAGTATGTTACTAATAGAGAATAAACAGCATTTGATCTTAAAGCTTCACTGGTTAAAGATATAAAAGAGGCCAAAAAGTGAATGGGCCTATGGCTTAGGCCTGTAATCCCAGCATTTTGGGAGGCTGAGGAGGGTGGATCACTTGAGTCCAGGAGTTCAAGAGCAGCCTGAGCAACACAGAGACCTCATCTCTACAAAACATAAACAAAAAATTAGCCAGGTGTGGTGGCACACGCCTGTAGTCCCAGTTACTCTGGAGGATGAGGTGGGATCACTTGAGCCCAGGAGTTTGAGGCCACAGTGAATTGTGATCCCGCGACTGCACTTCAGCCTGGGTGACAGTGTGAGGCTTTGTCTCAAAATAACAATAACAATAAAATATAAGAGGCCAGGAATGGTGGCTTATGCCTGTAATGCCAACAATTTAGGAGACTGAGGCTAGAGGATCACTTGAGGCGAGGAGTTCGAGACCAGCCTAGGAAACATAGTGAGACCCTGTCTCTATAAAAAAAAAATAATAATAAAATAAAAAATTTGCAAGGGGTGGTGGTGCACACCTGTAGTTCTAGCTACAGAACTGCAGCTAGCCTGAGGCAGGGGAGTTGCTTGAGCTCAGGAGTTCAAAGCTGCAGTGAGCTATGATCCCACCCATGCCTCTGCACTCCAGCCTGGGCAAAATAGGTCTCATCTCTAAAAAACAAAAATAAAAGAGAAGAAAGGGCCAGGTGTGATGGCTCACACTTGTAATCCCAGCACTTTGGGAGGCCAAAATGGGTGGTTCACTTGAGGCTAGGAGTTTGAGACCAGCCTGGCCAATATGATGAAACCCCATCTCTACTAAAAATACAAAAATTAGCTGGGCATGGTGGCGGTCGTCTGTACTGTAGTCTCAGCTACTCAGGAGGCTGAGACAGGAAAATCACTTGAACCTGGGAGGTGGTAGGTGCAGTGAGCTGAGATCACGCCACTGCACTCTAACCTGGGTGACAGTGAGACTCTGTAAAAAAAAAGAAGAAGAAGAAGTATAAGAAGAAGAAGAAAAGAACGAAAGAAAGAAAGGAAAAGAGCAGCAAAGTTTGCAAATAATTTTTCAAAAACTTATAGCAGAAATAAATTTACCTCTATAATGACATAACTCACTCATTTGAGTTCACCGATTGTTCTTAAAAGAAAAACAAAAACAACAAGGAGAGGGGGAGTGCTAGAATAAATTTCTGTTCCCGTTTCCAGCAATTGTGTGCATCCTTCAAAATAGGGCTGCATTGTTACAGCACAGATATAAACTCTGTTCCAGTAACCTATGAAATAAATTCCTTCACTATCCATCCTGCAGAATCGTTTTGTGTTTAACATTCACTCATTCATTTACCCTATTTCTTGAGAACCAAGCAATATACTAGAGTTTTAAGATTAGGTTTCTGTATTGAAAGGGCTCACAATAAACTAGAGTGGGAATTTTGCCAGATGTCCAAAATTACAACTTACGGCAATGGTAGGAACACGATTTTAAAGATAAAATACATTGATCATCTTATTTTTAAATTTCATTCAGTTCAGATGTAAACACACCCATTTCCTGTTTTTATTTCTAAAGTTTTAATTTTAATTCTAAAGTAATTTTTAACTAATCTTAGGGAAGATGCACATGGTCCCCTAAATTGACTGAATATCCCAGCATGGGTCCCTAAAATCAGTGCATTTTTCCTAATCCTTATAACTTTCAAAGTGATTGTCAAGTGTGGTTTGGCCATGAAATTCCTCCTTAGATGTCATTTGTTGAGTTAATTTTCTAGAGCATGATATGTCAAGACTTGATGAGGCTTGCACTGCATGTTTTTACATTTGTTCTTCACTCTCCCCACTCTGCTGTCTGCCCAGAGAGGCTGGCCTCTAAAGACTTCCTTGCCTTCTGGCTTCCGGTTGGGTTTTGCTAATTGCAGGAGGTAAGGGAGCAAGAAAAGAAGGAAATTAGCACAGGGGTGTCCAATCTTTTGGCTTCCCTGGGCCACATTGGAAGAAGAATTGTCTTGGGCCGCATATAAAATACACTAAAACTAATGATAGCTGATGGCCTAAAAAAAAAAAAAAAAAAAAA
>NW_016814022.1:261452-264537 GCF_001698545.2 Rhinopithecus bieti
AAAAAAAAAAAAAAAAAAAAAAAAAAGCGCAAAAGTTTTAAGAAAGTTTACGAGTTTCTTTCGGGCCACATTCAAAGCTGCCATGGTCTGTGTGTGGCCCTCCTGGCTGCAGATTGGACAAGCTTGAATTAGCGTATTCATTTTTCTGGCTCCCTCCCTGCCAGGTCTCAGCTTGAGAATGTCTGGATTCCACTAAGGCCATAGTTTCTGTCAGATGGCCCATAACCTGTGGCTGTGGATCTCCTCTCAGGTCCTGGTAACAACTACTTCCTTTGCCCGTTTAAGTCTAAGGGTAGTAATGGCTTCCTACCATTGAAGGAACCTAATTCCTTCCTAACACTTTCCCTTGTTGAGTTCCTCTAAACTTTCCCACATCTCTTAATGAAGTCTTCATTAAACTGTCTTTTAAATATGTATCTATTTCCTACTGGGATTCTGAGGGATAGAAGACTCCCAGTCAGAGTCCCAGCAAGAAGATTTTAGAAAAGGGGGATACTAAGCAAGAAAGACCACCCTGGAGAGGCTAGCCTTATGTTGCATAACAAACAACTGAAAAATCTTAGTGGTTTAACAAACAAAAGATCATTTATCAACTGGGCAAGGTGGCTTACGCCTTTAGTTCCAGCTTCTCAGGAGACTGAGGCAGGAGGATTGCTAAGGCCAGAAGTTCAAGGATGCAGTGAGGTATGATCACACCACTGCACTACAGCCTGAATGAAAGAGCAAAACTCCATCTTTAAAAAAATACATGTGACATACAAAATATGTGTTAATTGACTGTTTATGTTATAGGTAAGGCTTCCGGTCAAGAGTACGCTATTAATAGCTAAATTTGGGGAGAGTCAAAAGCTATACACAGATTTTAGACTGCACAGGGCTCACTACTGCTAATCCTTTCCACTCCCATTGTGCAAGGGCCAAATGTGTATCTCTAATAGTAGTTACAGATGACAGGAGTGGAGAGAAGTGGGGGGAAGCAAAGAAAAGAAGATGGCTGAGAATTTTTTTGAAATTGATGAAATACTTGAATTCCTCAAACTGAAGAAGGGCACCGAAATCTGAAAAATTAAATTAAAATGAATCTATTGCTAGATATACATATATCAAAATGACGCTCCAAATACTAAATTCAAGGACAAAAATCTCAAAAGTAAAAACAAACAAAAAATCACAAAATCAACAACAACCAAATAAATGGAGTACCTACAACAAAATAGCAAAAATAAATGACTGAAAACAACAGAACAATATTTTTAATATTCTGAGGGAAAATAACCAATAACCTAGAATGTAGTAACTAGTTAAATTATCATACAAGAGTGAAAGAAAATATATTTTCAAAGTCAACAGAAGTTTACTATTCACAGATTTTCACTGAAAGAACTAATAAATGATATATTTCAATAAGAAGGCAATAAAGTCCACATGCAAGAAACAATGGTAAGCAAAGAAATCAGTAATCGCGTGGGTCTAACATTGACTGAAGAAATAAATACAATGGCTGGGCACGGTGGCTCACGCCTGCAATCCCAGCACTTTGGGAGGCCAAGGCGGACAGATCATGAGTTCAGGAGATTGAGACCATCCTGGCTAACAAGGTGAAATTCTGTCTCTACTAAAAATAGAAAAATTAGCTGGGCGTGGTGGCACGTGCCTGTAGTCACAGTCACAGAGAATGCTGAGGCAGGAGAATCACTGGAACCCAAAAGGCGTAGGTTACAGTGAGCTGAGATCATGCCACTGCACTCCAGCCTGGAGAGAGAGCGAGACCCATCTCAAAAACAAACAAAAAATAAATATAATGATTAATCATGAGAGTTTCAAAAGCAAGATGAAACTGGGCAACAATAATATGGAAGATAGAAGAGAAGTTTATTGGAGTTCAAGCATCTTAAAGTTCCTGCTTAGGCAGAAATGAGAGAGATACTGATTAAATTTAGACATTGATATGTTAAATATGCACATTAAAAATTCAAGGGCAGGTCAGGCTGAGGTGGGAGGATTGCCTGAACCCAGGTGTTTGAGACTATCCTGGGCAACATAGCATGACCTCAGTCTTTACCAAAAAATAACAAAACAAACAAACAAACAAAATTAGCCAGGCATGGTGGAGCGCACCTGCAGTCTCAGCTACTCCGGAGGCTGAAGTGGAAGGATCGCTTGAGCCCAGGAGACCAAGGCTGCAGTGAGCTATGATTGCACCACTGCACTCCAGCTTGGGTGAGAGAGTGAGACCTTGTATCAAGAAAAAAAAAAAAGGGAGGAGGTCCCAAGATGGCTGAATAGGAAGAGCTCCAGTCTACAGCTCCTAGCGTGAGTGATGCAAAAGATGGGTGATTTCTGCATTTCCAACTGAGGCATCAGGTTCATCTCACTGGGGCTTGTCGGACAGTGAGTGCAGCCCACGGAGCAGGGCGGGGCATCGCCTCACCTGGGAAGCACAAGTGGTTGGGGAATTCCCTTTCTTAGCCAAGGGAAGCCGTGACAGACAGTACCTGGAAAATCAGGACACTCCCACCCTAATACTGCGCTTTTCTAACAGTCCTAGCAAACGACACACAAGGAGATTATATCCCATGCCTGGCTCAGAGGGTCCTATGCCCAAGGAGCCTCACTCACTGCTAGCACAGCAGTCTAAGATCAAACTGCAGGGCAACAGTGAGGCTGGGCAAGGGGCATCTGCCATTGCTGAGGCTTGAGTTGGTAAACAAAGTGGCCAGGAAGCTCAAACTGGGTGGAGCCCACCACAGTTCAAGGAGGTCTGCCTGCCTCTGTAGACTCCACCTCTGGGGACAGGGCATAGCTGAACAAAAGGCAGCAGAAACTTCTGCAGACTTAAACGTCCCTGTCTGACAGCTTTGAAGAGAGTAGTGGTTCTCCCAGCATGGAGTTTGAGATCTGGGAATGGACAGACTGCCTCCTCAAGTGCGTCCCTGACCCACTAGTAGCCTAACTGGGAGACACCTCCCAGTAGGGGCCAATCGACACCTCATACAGCTGGGTGCCCCTCTGAGACAAAGCTTCCAGAGGAATGATCAGGCAGCAACATTTGCCGTTCTGCAATATTTGCTGTTCTGCAGCCCCC
>NW_016814023.1:0-1391 GCF_001698545.2 Rhinopithecus bieti
CCCTTCACCCTGTCCTGGCCTGCTCAAAAGGGCCCTGCCTACTGGAGCAGGGCGCTCCCTCTCCAAGGCTCTATCACTCTGGCTCCCTAGCTCCCTCCCCTTCCCTCTTCTGTGTTTGCCCCTGCACCTCGAGCTACTTCTGTCGCCTTCCCTCTGTCTCTCTGTCTCTCTCTGTCCCTCTCTCTTTCTCTGAATCTGTCTGTCTCTTTCCCTCTCCCCCTCCCCTATCTCTCTCATTCACTGTCTCTCTCCCTCCCTCGGTTTCAATCTCTCCATCCATCTCTTCCTTACTCTCCTTCAAGCCGTTTGTGTGTGCATGCACGTGTGTGTGTATGTGTGTATGAATGTGTCTGTGTGAGTGCGGGCGCGCGCGTGTGTGGGGTCCAGTGAGCGAGCGCCCAGGTTTGTTTGTGTGTGGGGCTGTGGATTCTCTCCTGGTGGTGGTGGGGTGTGACTGAGTATCTCTCAGCAACACTTGCGGGAGATCAGGCTGCTGGCTCTAGTGCCAGTCTGGGGCCAAGCAGGGCCATCCCCCAACCCCCAACCCCCCACACCCTCTTGCCCACCCGCCAGGTCTTTGTCGGGACAAGTGACCATGGTGGGGTGTTGTGAGAAAAGGCCATGCGCAGCTGGGCCAGCTGTTCGCCCTTGGCCAGCCCTGACAGCTCTGTGTGGGTGGGGTAAGAGGGGGTCTCGCAGGAGCTCCTGGCGGCCAGGGATCCAAAAGAATACCTCCGCGACAGGGCGGAGGACCGGACGGGGTCCCAGGATCGTGGGCCCTGGGCCCTGACGCCTCGGAGCACTCCCTGTTCCGAGCGGGCCCGACATGGTGGAAGCTCTGGACCTCGGGAGCCTGGGGAAGGCCACGGGCGCGGCTCCGGGGTCCAGATCAGAGCCCGGCAGCCCTGGGCTGGTGGTGCCAGCTGGAAGCCGTGGGCATGGCTGGGCCGGACTCTTGGGGCAGCCAGGAGCCTCTGCCAGTGCTTATGGCCAAACCAAAATGAACGTCCCCGATCTCGTTTAATCTTGGAAGTTAAGCCGGGTAGGGCCTGGTTAGTACTTGGATGGGAGACTGCCTGGGAATACCGGGAGCTGTAGGATTTTTTGCTTTCCTGTCTTTCTTTCTTTTCTACCGTCCTTTCTTCCCTTCTCTCTCTCTCTCTTGTTTTTTTGTTTCTTTCTTTCTCTCCTTTCCTTCATTCCTTCCTTCTTTCCTTCCTTCGTTTCTTTCTTTCCTTCTTTCTTCTCTTTCTTTCTCTCTCTTTCTTTCTCTCATTCTCTTTATTTTTCACTCTCTCTTTCTTCTTTCTTTCCTTCTTTTCTTTCATTATTTCTTTCTTTCCTTCTTTCTTTCTTTTCTTTCATTATTTCTTTCTTTCCTTCTTTCTTTC
>NW_016814024.1:0-1843 GCF_001698545.2 Rhinopithecus bieti
AGTTGACAAAGAATTACTTTGAGTGGGAATGAGAATCTTAATCTTGTTTTGAGAACATCAATTGTCTAATTATTATGTGACTCTTTATATTCTTTTTCAATAACTGTGGCAAAGAGAATTTCATAGTCAACGCCTTCTGCAAATATGCTTTTGTGGTGAAGAGAACACATACATTTTGCTAAGGAAAATAACCAGATTTAGAGAATTAGACTGACTTGTTGACTCACTGGCTGAATTAAATAATTTCCCCTCAGACATTTGGCAGAGTAAAGAATCAAGCCATTTAATTTTATGGCTGACTCTATTTGTTTTTACCCAATTCTTTTTCTCGTAGGTCCTGAAACACCAATTAAAAGTGTCTTGCTACCTGATGACAGTAACAAATGATAAACTTCTAAACTTTTAACTTCATAAACATAGAAGTTAGGATTCTGTCTGTTTACGGCTTGTATTCTTTTTTATCTTTATTTCTTCTAAAACAAAAATGGGATACATGTGCAGAACGTGCATGTTTGTTACATAGGTATACGTGTGCCATGGTGGTTTGCTGCACCTATTGACCCGTCCTCTAAGTTCCCTCCCCTCACCTCCCACCCCTCAACAGGCCCATGTGTGTGTTGTTTCCCTCTCTGTGTCCATGTGTTTTCAATGTTCTTATGAGTGAGAACATGCAGTGTTTGGTTTTCTGTCACAGCTTGTATTCTAAATGAATACTTTCATTACTGTCTTCCCTAAGGTGATGATCAACCCGATTTTTAAAAACCACACACCTATAGTAGACTACACTCTACTGAAGGGAAAGTAATAGAAAAGACAGACAATACCATAAATGTGCTCAAATTGTTACTTTACTTGCAGTGACGTATAGAAATGTCACAACATAATCATATGTTTAGTTATAATTAATTTCTCAATAAAGTATTTACCTTCACTTAGTAAACCTTCATAGTGTACCAGTTATAGGCCAGGCAAGGCGCAAGGTGCTAGTTAGCAAAAGAAGACATTTCCCCAGCTCTTGTGGAACTTCCAGTTTAAATAAGGCAACAGAAACTAGTCAATTGACCACAATAATGAATACATCATTACAAATGGAGAAAAGTGTTGTAAAAGAAAGGATTTTGGGCCTCTTTGGTAAATTACTAAGAAATCTGTGAGGTCTGGGAGAACAGGGAGGGTGAGCTTTCTTGGGGAGGCAGCATGTGGCCTAACAGTTGAATGAAGGGTAGGAGCTCATCAGTTGAAGGAAGACTACAGTATAGACCAAAGGGACAGTATGTGCAAAGGCCCTGTTGATATAAGAAGCAGGATTTGTTCTAGAAGCTTAAAGAATCCCAGTTTTGTTGAGGCACAGAAAGTAAGATCTTGGGAAGGACACTGATGAGAGATGATACCGAAGTGCTAGATAGGGACAAATAATGCAGCATCCTATTGGCCATGTCAAAGATATTGCTCTTTAATGTCTTTAGGAAAGTCATTTATGTAAATAATCAGCATATACTTAGCATGCTTACTATTGCTAGGTGCTATTCTAGGAGCTAGGGATAGAGAAATGAATAAAAATACACATGGTATCACTTGCGTCCATTCTGACTGAAAGACGGATTGGAGGAGGGTCAGCACTGATCTCTGGAGACTAGTTTGTGAGCTTTTGCAGCAGTTCACTCAAAACATACTGATGGTTTGGTCTACGACAATGGTGGTGCTGGGGAAATGAAAAGAAGTGGACAGGGTTGTGAAATGTTAACAAGTAAAATCAACAGGACTTGGTGATAGATAAGAAACAGGCATGTAAAAGGGGAGGCATCATCTATACCTCTGTTTCTTTCTTTTTTTTTTTTTTTTT
>NW_016814024.1:6008-11445 GCF_001698545.2 Rhinopithecus bieti
TTGTCCGGCACTCCCTAGTGAGATGACCCCAGTACCTCAGTTGAAAATGCAGAAATCACCGGTCTTCTGTGTCGCTCGCGCTGGGAGTTGGAGACTGGAGCTGTTCCTATTCGGCCATCTTGCTCCGCCCCCTCTGTTTCTTCCTTGAGATACTCTTGATAAAGGTGACATTCACTAGAATATGGAAGTCTAAAAGAGGGATAAGTGGCATTTATTTTTCTTTTATTGGAAGACAGTGAGAAGTGACCATAAGTTTAATTTTATAAATTCTATCTTGGACATGTTGACCTTGAGGTGATATTGAAGTGGAAATATTGAGTAGATAGTTAGACATAAAACTATGAGATTCAAAGAAGAGGACTTGACTAGAGAAATTTGTATGTTATCAGATTAGTGATGGGACTTGAAATCACCAGATTATAAATTTTATGACAGGAGGGTCTATGTCTACTTTTTCTCACAATTAGAATCTTTAGAATACTGTACATCACACAAGGTGCTTGGTAAGTATTTGTTAAATGATGACTACTCAATGGTTGAACCCAGAATCCCTTTTAATTTTCTTATGTAAACTTATGAAATTGCTGTCATCTGGGTTGCTCTAGCAATATTATGATGTGTTTTGCCTCCCCCGTGCCATAAATGGTGATCAGAGCATCGACATAATTCATTTAGGGTAGTACAAAAACTGAATGTGATGGGGCGTGAGTATGATTTCACCTTGACAAATATGGGTTTCTTCTTTTATAGAGTAGATTTCCAATCATGTATATTTTACTAGACAATAATATTGGGCACTGAAAGACATAGGAATAAAAACAATGAAGTATGAGAAGAATAAGAAAACTAGGAGGAGGAGGGAAAGGAGAAGGAAATAATAATTCAAAGGTTTCACAGAACAGAGGCCTCTAAAAACCAACCCAAGAATTTTTGTTCCTAGTTTGCTATATTTGGCATAAATCCCTCATATCTGATTCTAAGATCAGGTGGATGTGCTAAAGCCAAAAGACAGTAGTTTCTGTGTAATTCATTTTGCTTGAACGACTTAAACTAAAAGCCTGCCACATTCCTCAACTCCAACCCTTCATTACAGTAAATTGCTTTCTGCCCCTCACTGAACAACAAAGATGAAAAATCTGGAAGACATGCAGGCACAATTGAGGTGACTATAGTTAATGATGATATATTGTATTCTTGAAAAATAGTGAGTGAATGTTAAGTATTATCACCAAAAAAATTTAGTATGTAAGGTAATTATGGTAATTAGCTAGATTTCACTATTCCACAATGTATATATACTTCAAAACATCATGTTATACAGGATAAATACATATAATGTTATCTGTCATTTAAACATACAGATTTTTTTAAAGGACTCTAAATGTGAAGTTTTAGGAATACATTAATCAACTTATTTCATTCATGCTCCCCTTTATATATATGCACATGTGCGATATATGATTAAAATTTGTATTTATATAAGTCTAAATAAGCTATTTCAAACAGTACCAATAGAAATTCCAGGTGATAAGAAAGATTTATGCCATAGTTTAAATGGTACCATTTTACCATCACATAAAATTATGGCATATCTTACAATCAACTGCATCATAGATTCAATGAAATACAATATGATAATCTACACAAAGCACCAAACCAGTGGCTATGACAACAAATGGACATTATGGCTCTTTACAATGCTACCGGCAAATCTGAAGATAAACCCAATTTAACAAAAATGAGATGCACCTCAGAACAGATATGTTTGCCATTAATTCAAAGTTGATTCTTATAAAATGAAATAAAATTCTTCAAGAAAATTGGAGTCAATAAGGTTTAGCATGAGAGATGTTCGTAGAATATTACACTATGATTATAATGATTATTATTGCTGATATGTTCCTAGTAACAATAGAGCCTTGGAGAGATTTTACCCAGTGTTATATAAGAACACTTGTTGACCAACAAAAAATATGCTTCTATCTTTTGAAATATTTAATTGACTCACATGAATTAGCTTTGAAACTAGTTTCTTTTTTCTTGCTGCTTTTAGGATCCCTTCTTTATCTTTGACCTTTGGGAGTTTATGACATGCCTTGAGGTAGTCATATTTGGTTTATACCTGCTTGGTGGACTATAACCTTCTTGTACTTGGATATTAATATCTTTATCTTGGTTTAGGAAGTTCTCTGTTATCTCTTTGAATAAATTTTCTATCCCTATCTCTTTCTCTGCCTCTTTTTTAAGGCCAATACATCTTAGATTTGCCCTTTGAAACTACTTTCTAGATCCTGTAGGCATGCTTCATTGTTTTTTATTCTTTTTTTCTTTGTTATCCTCTGTATTTTCAAATAGTCTGTCTTCAGGTTCACTAATTCTTTCTTCTGCTTGATCAATTCTGTTATTAAGAGACTGATGCATTCTTTGGTGTGTCAGTTTCAGTTTTCAACTCCAGAATGTCTGCTTAGTTCTTTTTAACCATTTCAATCTATACGTTAAATTTATCTAATAAAATTCTGAATTCCTTCTCTTTGTTATCTTGAATTTCTTTGAGCTTCCTCAAAACTGCTATTTTGAATTATCTGTCTGAAAAGTTACATACACGTTTCTCCAGGATTTTTTCCTGGAGATTTATTTAGCTCATTTGGTGAGGTTATATTTTCCTGGATGGTCTGGATGCTTGTTGATGTTCATCAGTGCCTGGGCATTTATTTTATGTATTCATTGTTAGGTATTTACTGTAGTCTTTGCAGTCTGGTCTTCTTTGTACCCGTCATTCTTGGGAAGGTTTCCCAGTTATTCAAAAGGACTTGAGTGTTGTGATCTAAGCTGTATCTGCATTAGAGGGTAACTCAAGCCAAGTAATACTGTGGTTCTTACAGATGCATAAAGGTATTCCCTTAGTGGTCTTGAATAAGATTCAGAAGAATTCTCTAGATTACCAGGCAGAGACTCTTGATCTCTTCCCTAATTTTCTCCCAAACAGAGTCTCTCTCCCTATGCTGTGCTGCCTGACTTGGGGGTGGAGTGACACAAGCACCCCTGTGGCCACCACCACTGGGACTGTCTGGGTCAGACCTGTAGCCAGCATAGCACTGGGTCTCACCCAGGGACCACTGTAACCACTACCTGGCTATTGTCTATGTTTGCTCAAGACCCTAGGGCTCCACAATCAAGAGGTGGCAAAGCTATCCAGGTTTGCATTCCTCTATTCAGGGTGGCAAACTCCCCCAGGCCCTAAGCAGGTCCAGAGATGCTACCTGGGAGCTAGGGACTGGAATCAAGAATCTTAGAAGTCTACCTGGTATACTATTCTACTGTGGCTTAGCTGGCCCTCAAATCACAAGGCATAGTCCTTCTAACTCTTCCCTCCCTCCCCTTTCCACAGGCAGAGGAGCCTCTCTCTGTGGTCATCACCACTACAGGCCCACAGGCAGTATTTATGTTCAGGCTACTACTACTACTTATGTTCACTGAATGCTCAAGGACTCCTCAGTCAGCCTCTGGTGAGTCTTGCCAGGCCTGGGACTCCACCCTTCAAGGCACTAGGCTCTCCTCTGGCCCAGGACAGCTCCAGAAATGCTGTCCAAGAGCCAAAGCCTGAAGTTGGAGACCCCCAAGAGCCTGCTTGGTGCTCTACCCCACTATGGCCAAGCTGGTACCTAAGGTGCTAAACATAGTTCCCTTTGTTTCCCCTCTGTTTTTCTCAAACAGGAGGAGTCTCTCTCCATAGCTATCACAGCCAGGAATTGCTGGGTCTCACCTGAAGCCAGCATGTCTCAGAGTCTCACCCAAGGCCCATGGCATACTACCTGGGTATCACTGCTGGTTATCCAGGGCCCAAAGGTTCTTTATCAGCAGGTGATGAATCCTTCCAGGATTTGTTTCTTCCCTTCAAGGCAGCAGGTTCCTTTATGGCCCAGAATGTGTCTAGTAATGTCATCCAGGAACTAGGGCCTGAAATGGGGACCTCACAACTCTGATCAGTACCCTATCCTGCTGTGGCTGAGCTGTTATCCAAGATGCAAGACAAAAGTCCTCTTTACTCTTTCCTCTTCTTTCCTCAAGTAGAAGGAAGGAGTCTCTTTTGAAGCTGTGAGCTGTGCTGCCCTAGGGTTTGGAAAGGTGTAGCACAAGCACTCTCTCAGCTGTCTTGCTGGTGTTTCAGTAAGTCACGTATCTGTCCCCCACCCAGTCCACTGGCTCTGAGCTCAGCTCAGCCCTAGGACTTGCGGTCCTTGTGGCCTAGATTGCCTGTCAGAGCACTTCAGCGCAAAGTGGCAAGGTTTGCTAGAACTCTGGTTCCTACCACTGAGATGGGCTATTCCCCTCTGGCTAGGGCTCACCCAAATGCTTCTTGCATAATCGGGCATCAGCTGAGTTCAGCCCAGTTTTGCTTTCTTCTGTGACAGAGTGGCCCTGAATTCAGTATGAAGTCTCAATCACTGCACTCTCCCTCTCCCACCTGCACAGATTTCTCCATGCCATGCAGCTGTTGTAGCTGTTGTGGAGGAATGGCAGAGGGGTAGTGTTGGTAATACGACTGTCATTCCTATCCTCTTCAGTGCCTCTTTCAGTGATATGAAGGTAAAAACTGGTAATGTGAGTGCTTACCTGATTTTAGTTCTTATAAATGTGCTTTTCGTGTAGCTGGTTGTTGAATGTGGTGTCCCTGTTGGGGGGAATAATCAATCTTGCCCCAACCCTGCCATCTTGCCCCAACCCCTCCCAGCCTCTTTTGCCTCTTTTCCTTAACAAAAAAAAAAATGTTTACGATTTTCTTGAAAGGAGCCACATTGGTTGAGTAGAAGCTGTGCCATTAGAAACACAAATCCTGCCATGGCAGCTTTAGGAAGCTGTACAGTACTGGCTGAACACACAGTGGGTCTCATTCTGACTTTAGCCTCCAAATTATCTCAATTACCCCTGGTTGAAAATTCTCACGGAAGCCTGAATGTCTGTTCTTGGCATGGAGGCCCAAGTAACAAGGCATCACTGGTCAAGAGAGCTTCCTGACAATGTCATATAAATGGTAGTACCAAGGTAATATCTCTAGAAAGGAAAATAAGTCAAAGACGCAGCTCTTAAAATATTTGCAAAGCAGTCACCAACACCCAAATGCTCTCACTTGCTTCTTTTGTCTTTCTGCGGCATCATACATTGACTCTTCTCCTCAGGGAGCTGCACCTGCACAGTGCAAGCCTGTGAAACAACCCTTGCCATTAGCTGCTTCTACTGCTGCCCTCTTGGCATTTTACTGCTCTCATTGCTCGTTTTTCCTTCCCTTTCACAATATCTAATTTGCCAATTATGAAGAGCACAGTGATATGCTTGAGAAAGGAAAAACAAACCCAATAAATCTTCCTTGAAATAGTTCCGTAATATATTCAGCTTGAACCCATATTTGTTATTTCCATGAAGAGATAGTAAAATAAGT
>NW_016814024.1:14043-20654 GCF_001698545.2 Rhinopithecus bieti
GCCCCCCGACACGCCCGTGCCCCGCCTATTGCCCTCCCACTCCTAGAAAAGCCGCTCCCGGCAGACGCGACGCACGGACTTCCCAGCCCCCAGTCGGGACTGTATCAGGAACTCCGCCCGAGAGCTCACCGGGCGACTCTCTTGGCCTCCTTTGCCGGAGGCCGACAGACCTCTCCCTACCCACCTTCTTCCCTGAAGCTAGGTGACCAAAAATAAATTTGCAGTTTTGCTCCTACCCTTGCCTACCCGCTGGTTCTTTTGTGCTCGCTCTGGTGGTCTTAGAAAAAACATCAATATACACCATGGAATACTATGCAGCCATAAAAAAGGATGAGTTCGTGTCCTTTGTAGGGACATAGATGCAGCTGGAAACCATCATTCTCAGCAAACTATCGCAAGAACAGAAAACCAAATACCACATGTTCTCACTCGTAGGTGGGAATTGAACAATGAGATCACTTGGACACAGGAAGGGGAACGTCACACACTGGGGCCTATTGTGGGGAGGGGTTAGCCGGGAGGGATAGCATTAGGAGATATACCTAATGTAAACGATGATTTAATGGGTACAGCACACCAACATGGCACATGTATACATATGTAACAAACCTGCACGTTGTGCACATGTACCCTAGAACTTAAAGTATAATAATAAAAAAAAAATTAAGTGTCATCCAGTGTCACTGTTTGGGTCTAATTTGCATGCACTCCTTAGGAAGCCCTGGGGTAGTCAGGCAAGCCTTGGGGCTCAATAAGTAGAGAAATTCCTAGGCCCCATAGGAGGGACTTTGTATAGAGTTTTGAAGCTTATGGTTTAACCTCACACACTGCAATCCTAGGAGTGGACAACCAATGCATGCCACCTGCTTCAAATTGTGCAACAGATAGGTAGTAAAGTGAACTGAGCTTGAGTCTCCCTTAGTGCTGTCTCTGAAGACATATATAACTAAACCCCAAAGGGGCAACTTTATGAGAAAAAGAGAGAAAAATACTATTTGAAAGGTAAGCATCTTTTCAGCAGACATGACCCATGAGGTAAATAACCAGGTGGCTCATGTTAGTGTGTGGATATCTAGTAACCAAGAGATTTGAGTGCTATAGGAACCAGATTATGATTGAGCAATGAAAATAGCACTAGCAACGTCCATGACCCCACTGACTGAGATCTGAGAGCTCAAGGTTGCTAGGTTCCATGCTTTAAAAAGTGTAGTTTATCTATTGTTCCATAGACATACATGCATATTCCATCAACAGGTCTCCTGGCTAGAATATCTAACAGCTTGTAAACTAAATCTTTCCAGCCTTCCATTGGAGAAAGTGGAGCACACTTTCTCCAGACCATTCCAGTCCACTATGATCACTTCTTTCTCTGAGCTTCAACAATCCTCATATTGTACTTAAATACTATCTTGTATTGCCATCTGTTTTTATGTACATTTCTCATCTCTCAAAAAGTTATTCCTGAGTTCAGGAGCTCCTTGAAGTCGAAAGAGTCAGAGCTGGGTACCTCATACTATTCTCTTCTTTATCCCCCTTAGTACTCAGCACAGTGCATTTGATGCTCGATAGATACAAGTTGAAGAGATGTGTAAATGAACAAGAAATGTACTGTAAATAGTTCTACCATCTATACCCCACATTAGCACACCCAGGGCTACCTTAAATGCTTTACTATGTATTACTGTTTCTTATTTCTTGGCATGGAGAATAGTCATATCCACTTCATCAACATGGACCAAGATGGCTAATCCCTGTGGACTGTGCTACAGATTACTTGATTCCCAGGTACCCTTTGGACAATAAAGTAGTCTTTCATTCTTCTATCCAATCCAGGTGACATTCTGAACACATATATGCAGAGCACTGCATGATATGCTACAAGATATACAAGGGTGTATGAAAATGTAATTCTTACTTTTAAGAACCATCCAGTATAGACAGATAGTCACACTGGTACTTAATTTCAAATGGCCTTTTTCAGTTTCTTGTGAACAAAAATGATGATTGGTATAAATACAGAGGTTTAAGAGGAACACTGATAGGGAGGGGAACTGTTAAGGTAGGCTTGACAAAGCAGGTGTCATTGGACCCTAGACTTGGATGATGACTCAGACTTGAGGTAACACCAGGAAGGATCCTAGACCTTCAGGCTGAATTGTTCAGTCAAGACCAAACAAGATTTGAACCCTGAGTTGAATGAACTGAATCAGCTGAAAGTGTTTAAGATAAGCAGTTCAGACTTGGGTTACAACCTCCAGACAGGAACAAATTTGGTCTTGAAGGTTGCAATTAGGGGCAAATTTGGCAGGATATTTGCTCTGAAAATCAGAAGGCTACTTCCAACAGTGGAGATATGATAGATCAATTTTCACAATAGGAAAGGGAAACCAGTTAAGAGACACATATTTGCTTGGCATAGTTTATTAAGTATGCCAATAGATACAGCCATATGTTAATAACTATGCCCCATATAAACTATGCTCCAAAACATGTGCTTAACTGAAATGATAAGACTTACCAGGTAGTATTATAATCACTGTGTCAGCCTCTATGGACCTCTTAGATGAATGCATTATTTGAGTCAATGCAAACATATGGCAAGCAGTTTTCCTGGGCACCAGAAAACTTTCCTGACTGAAACAGAAAAAGACAGAAGATCTAAAAAAAATCCAACTCACAATACACCTCCACTCCTGTCATGGAGAAGAAATAGCTGTCCAGTTGAATTGATAATCTTTTACCAGATAGTAATTCTATATCATTGCAATACCTGTATTGAGCCCAGCTGTGATGTATTCTAAGATCTCGGCTATAAGAAGTTTATAAATGGTGAAAGTGATTAATGGGTAGAAATAGACTGGAGTATAGACATCTAACTCTACTCTAAAGGAGGGCCCGGGTCACTTATAAGTGGCCCAACTCCCTGGAGAACTTGGAGCTCATCCAAAAACACAATATTCCTCAAAATACCTTTCCCAGACTTCTAAAGTAGGATATTTTTTAATAAAAATCTTTGAATCTCACTCTATAAATCAGGCTGTCAGTGGGTAGAATGCTATAATCTACATTTATAAACAAATTCCTCGGCTGATTCCTATACACACTAAAATCTGAGAGCTTCACATTTAAGAGCCATTGTGGGATAGCCAGAGTATCTAGGCCAGTGGTCCTCTGACATCAACATGCGTCAGAACCTCCTGGAGGTTAAAAACAGATTGCTGGGCCCCAGCTCCAGAGATTCAGATTCAGTAAGTCTGAGTGAGAATGAGGATTTGCATGTCTTACAAGTTTCCAAGTGATAGTAATACTGCTGGGCTAGGGACTACACTTTGAGAATCACTCAATAACAAAAAGACTCAATAGTTCGCAGCAAGTGGTTCCATGTGGTCTCCTCGATTTAGAGCAAGAGAGAAAGAACTTGGATGTACAGGAAGCAAGGAGAATATCCCTTTGGTGAGAAAACATTAGTAAGAGCTAGACAAGATGGGCAGGTCCCAACCATGCAAGTTGGGTGTAGGGCAAGACTGCACAACTGAAGAAACCTTAGTGCATTAGGAAACCAAGGCAGGAGCTTTTCTAGACATGGTCTTTTTAGGTCAGAGTCAGAGAGCAGGGAAGAAATGGGGCCATGCCAGGCAGGACTGTCAGATAAGGCAGGGCACAGTGGCTCCTTCATCTAGCCAAAGGGGAAGGTTAGTAGAAGTGCAAAAAAAAAAAAAAAAAAAACCCAGAATGACACAATAATAAGTTACGATGGTAAGCTAGTGTACTCAAACATTGTAGATGCCAAATGGGAGGACTTGAGCAATCAGAAAGTAGGAAAGAAATGAAGCAACAAGACAATGGGCAATAGAGAAGGTGTGAAACTCAGATAGGAAGTTCAAAGATTCCAGCTACATATGATCGACAGGCATGGGTCACTGTGCATTTCCTGCTTTTGCAGGAACCATGTTTTGCAGGAACCATGCAACCATGTTTTACAACATGGTTGAGTTTAGGAACTAACACAGCAAGATCGAAAAGTGAAAGAAAACAGCTCAGGAAGCACATCCTATGCCCAGCAGGTTGAAGGAGAATTAAATGAAGCCTTATTCCCTAGGTTTGCCAAGCATTTTCTTGTCAAGTGGCAGGACTGAGACTGAACATCAAAGACCATCAATGCCCACAAAACAGAGTAGAGGCAGAGAGACAAGGAAGGAAAGGAATTGAGGAGGGGATTCATTTCTGCCCATCAGGAGTTAACCATTTTACCTATCCCAAGCTTTACAGTCGCACTTTCTTATTTCTTAGATTTATCTAATTACACAAGTAATATACAAATATGTTCTTATAAGCACTTCAAACAATAAAATGCATCTAGGAAAATACTAAAAGTTCCTTTTACCTGCTCACCCCCAATCAGGTTTGAGTGTAAGTATTTAAATGCACATGTCATTGTATATGATTTTTTCTTGTTGTTGTTTTGCTAACAAAAATAGGATCATGCTCTGGATACTGATCTGCCACTTGTGTTTTGTGGGTTTTTTTTTGTTTGTTTGTTTACTGTTTTTGCATCTTCTGACATGACTCTACATCTTGGACATGTTTCCATATTAGCACATAGACTTCCTAATAGCTGCGTGGTATTCTATAATATGGATGTGTCTTTATTTAATGTTTTTCCTTTTTTCCTATTTATTTATTTATTTTATTTTTTGGAGACTGGGTCTCACTCTGTCACCCAAGCTGGAATGCAGGATCATAGCTCACTGCAGCCTTGAATTTCTAGGCTCAAGCAGTCCTCCTGCCTCCCGAGTAGCTAGGACTACAGCCAAATGTCACCATGCCTGGCTAATTTTTTTAAATTATTTTTCTTAGAGACAGGGTCTCACTATGTTTTTCAGACTGGTCTCAGACTCCTGGGCTCAAGGCATCCTCCCCTCTGGGCCTCCCAAAGCACTGGGATTACAGGCATGAACCACTACCCTCAGCCTAACCTTTTTTTTTCTATTACTGGAAATTTAGGTTCTTTCCAGTTTTTCTCTATTACAAAGACATGCTATACTGATGATCTTTGAAAGCCTGAAGGAACATGTCTACAGAATAGATTGTAAAAACAGGAATGCAGAGTTAGAAGGTATATGCATATGCCAGATAGTTTCTACCTGTCACTGCAGACTCACTTGTACCCTTTAGCACCCCTTTCTCGCCCAAGAAGGCTGACCCATATGGACTATAACTCTAGGCTCCCTTGCCTCTGGCTTCTGTTTGGATTTTGCTAGTGGGAGGCACAGGGAAAAAGATGGGAAGAAAGGAAGAGAGTGACTCTGGGTTATTTGTTTCTCTCAATACCCTCCCTGCTATCAGAGTAGATTGGCTGTATCCTTTTGTCAAAGTCCACAGCACCTGGCAAGCTGCCCCTTCCATACAGTTCCAAGTTCTGCTAACCACTCCCTACTCTCGCCCCCTCAGACCTAGGGTGGTAATGGTTTCCTGCTCTGGCCAACCATCCCTTGTTGGCTTCCCTAATCCCTTTATTGCATGCCCTCAATTACCCAGTTTGAAAGTGCCATCTGTTTCATGCCAGGACCTTGACTGATACCATGCATTTTGAATTTTGATGCATATTCCTAAATTGTCTACTAAAAGGCTGTAGCCATTTGTCCTCCTACCAACAGTGTGTGAGTGCCCAGTTAACCCACTTTGTTCAGACTGCTAGAAGGAGTACCGGATAAGCAAGAGCTTAAATGCTTTGAAATTCAATGATGTACACAATGATGGTCAACTCATCATGATGGATAAAAGGTCAGAGCTGCTTAAGATTCCCCTCTCCCTGTGCCATTAAAGAATAATTCTTGAGCTGACCAAAGACCTTCAGAAAAGTTCTCTGTGACTTTTGCTCTCAATCAAGCATCCCTTTTTTAAACCTCGGTGCACCATTTACATGACTATTGGCAGGCTCACCTCACATGCATTGAAGCAGAACTATTACTGAGCCAAAAGGAACATTTCTCTTGGTATCAGATGCCAGTTTCATGGGTTGGCTTAATCATAAATTCCACAGGAATCTCAAGAAAGTCTCTGAATAAGCAACATAACTAGCCATGCCTGTTTTAGGGAGTATTCCTCAGAGAATCCTGGAAATAGGACAAACTGTAATGGACTCACAAACTGTTGAGTGTCAAAACTGTTTCTGAGGGCTGGGTGCAGTGACTCATGCCTGTAATCCTAGCACTTTGGAAGGCCAAGGTGGGCAGATCACCTGAGCTCAGGAGTTCGAGACCAGCCTGGGTAACATGAGGAAACCCTGTTTCTACTAAAAAATACAAAAAGTTAGCCAGGCATGGTGGTGCACGCCTGCAATCCCAGCTACTTGGGAGGCTGAAGTAGGAGAATCACTTGAACCTGGTAGGCGAAAGTTGCAGTAAGCCAAGATCCCAACACTGCACTCCAGCCTGGGCGACACAGCGAGACTGTCTCAAAAAAAAAAAAAAAAAAAAAAAAAAAAAAAAAAAAAAAAAAAACAACAAGTCTTTGTAGCTGATAATTAGACTAAAGATGTTAAAACAAAATTCAGGAGAAAACATTCTCCAAGAGTATTGGGGCTGCTGAAGGTGTTTTCTCAGCCATCG
>NW_016814024.1:21985-31370 GCF_001698545.2 Rhinopithecus bieti
AAAAAAAAAAAAAAAAAAAAAAAAAAAAAAAAAAAAAAACAACAAGTCTTTGTAGCTGATAATTAGACTAAAGATGTTAAAACAAAATTCAGGAGAAAACATTCTCCAAGAGTATTGGGGCTGCTGAAGGTGTTTTTCTCAGCCATCGTAGAGGAAGAAATGGCACTGAGAAAGCTTCTAAGGGTCTCTGTGCATGAAGCCATTTCATCTGGCAGCTTTACAGTTGAGATTCTTCCCGTATATTCCTCATTAAGGCAGAATTCTCTCTTGTTGCTACTTAACTGGAGTCCGATGTCCAGAATCCCCTCATCTTCCACTGCCTGTTCAGCTTGCAGAATTTTGATTTTTCTTCATTATATCCTCATTGTCAGAACATGATCATCTTTTCTCTAGTCTATTACAATTGTCCAGTATCTATTCATATGCATATGTTAATATTACATAAAGGTTTTTTTAAACCAGCCTTACCAGAAGAAAAGAATCTCCTTTTATAAAGATTCTTAATTGGGGCATTGCCTTATACACTGTTTCCTGAATGTAAAAAGCTATGGGAGGATGGCACTGTCTGGTCTGTGGTTTCCAGCAGAAAAATATTGTCACTTAGCTGTTGAAATAACTGCTTCAGCTTTACACCTCCTTTGTGGTAGGAACAGTGATGGATCAGGCAGCAAGGTTTGTTTACTTAAGGTAAAATGGCAGATTTTATCACAATAATGCAATGGTTTGCGTTTCATTTATAAAGATGACACTACTGGCCTACCACAAGGAGAAGGAATACCTTGTGCCTTGAATTATTTTTATGTTTTGTGTTTTTTTGTTTTGTTTTTTACCAAATCAGGCTGAGGCATCCACAGCCTCCCATTCATACTTCCTTATGGTCAAAAGCCAGCATGGTGGATAACAGGGGCCACAGAGGCTAGAAGAAAAATTCCACTTGGTTTAGATCTTAAGACTAACAACTGCCACCCTATACTTCTACCCTCATACTGGTTACTAACATTTATTGAGCTCCAGCAATGTGCTTGCCACAATGCTATGAACTTTATGAGCATTGCCCCTTTAATCTTCACACAACTTCTTAAGTCAGTACTATCATTATTCACATTTTACTGAGGCACAATAGATTAGTGACTTGCCCAAGATCACACAGCTTAGAGATGGCAGAGTTCAGATTTGAATCCAAATGTCCTGAGTCAAATTCACCAGTAGCAGAGTGTGAGATAAAATTCAGGTGCAAGTTATTCTTAAGCATATGGTACCAGAAGAAACCAACAAGGGAAGTAGGGGAAGGAATATTTATTACTTTTCTCATTGCTACATTAAAAAGCACCTCAAAACCTAGTGACTTAACACCAAATATTTAGCATCTTATATTTTTCTGTGGGTCAGAAATCTGGAGTAGCTTAGTTGGGTGATTCTGGCTTAGGGTCTCTTACAAGGTTGCAGTCACATTGTCAGCTGGGGCTGCAGTCATCTGAAGGATTGACTGAGGCTGTAGGATCCACTTCCAAGATGGCTCCCTCATGTAAATGGCAAACTTGTGCTGGCTATTGGTGAGAGGGCTCAGTTCCTTGCCACATGGACCTCTTCATAGGACTACTTGAGTGTCTGCTTCACAAGGCAAATGGCTTCCCCAGGGAGGACAGACCAAGACAGAGCAAGGTAGAAGTCACAATGAATTTTATGATCTAGCCTTGGAAGTCACACATATCATTTTCACAGTATCCTATTGGTCACCCAGGTAAGCCCTATTCATTGTGGAAGGGGACTCTACAAGGGCATGAAAATCAGAAAACAAGGGTCATCAGAGGTCATTTTGGAGGCTAGCTACCACATATGCCAAGAAGGGGTAAAAGCCAAGCAAGAGTAAGATTTCAGGCAAAGTCCCTGCCTCACCCTGACCCTACAGTGAACTCTGAAGTGTCAGTTGCATCTCAAAGTTTGTCCCCCTCCAAGAAAAAAAGATCCAGGCTTTTATGGTTCTACAACAGTAAGATATAGGCATGGCCTGTGAACTTCCAGGCATTTCTGGCTGCCTGTGCAAAGGAAATAGCTCCAATAACTGAAAAGATGGTACCAGAAAGGTCACAGATGTTATTAATAGCTACTGAAAGCACACAGAAGCTGGGAGCTGAGCTCAGAGATTTGGTAAATGGAACAGAGGAAATCTAAGTGAGGCCCTAACAACTTCCTTCTACTCTGTGTTATAGCCTACTCTAGAATTCCCACTCTTAAATACTATCTTGCAACATTTGGCTTTTGACTTTGTTAAGATCTTCTGCTTTAAAACTGTGACCAAGAAATACACACCTTGTACACACTTCTCTAAAGAGAAATGTGACTTTCTTGAAGCCCTTTTTGATAGACATTATACTCTCCATCTTGCTTATCTAGAGGTTTTAAATAATATATGTTAAATATATTATATATTATTATATATTAATCATATTTATTATTAATATTAGTATATATTTAATATTTAATATACATTTATTATACCTTAATAAATATTTATATATTAATAATATATTGTATTTAAATTATAATTTAAATATAAATATTACATATACATTATATATAATTTTACAGTCTCAATGAAATAGTTCAGTAGACAAAATTCACTTTTGTCAAGATTTGTTGGTGTTTTTCTGTCTTTTGGACTCCTCATCCTGACTTCTCACCAATTATTTATTGTATTCACTTCTAGCTCTGTGCCAACTTCTAACTACTAAACCCAACCTATTACTTTCCAGGGCAAATAATGTTCTACTGTCTAACTCCTTCCAAGGACTTTCAAAATGGAAACTCTTGAATGTGTGTGTGTGTGTGTGTATATATATATATGTATGTGTATATATATGTGTGTGTGCATGTATATATATGTGTGTGTATATACATATAAATATATACTGAAACTATTCTAAAAATTAGTCAGACTTTCATATCTGTTGGTGTTGGAGAGATATTCAGTCCTAGCCAGTCCAAGCTTGAGTGCACCAAAATTGATGATAAAAGCTTCCTAAGATTTTAGTGTATATACACATACACACACACACACACACATACCCCAAGGAAGCCAGGAAATGAGGCTAAGCAATCCAATGGCTAATAGGATAAATAATTTAAGGAACCCAGCATTCTCATCCTCAAACCTCATAGAGCCAAGCATAGAGTACTCCAGAATTAGACTTCTAAAAAATTTACTTCTTTTTGCATTTTCTTCCTCGGTGTTGGTGGAAGGGACATCAAGAGCAATCCTATAATGATGTGGCTTTTTTGAAGAGAATTTAGATTCATTAAAAGCAAGTCTGTCATTCATCTACACAGTTCAAAAAGTGAGTTTTTTGGCCAATAAACTAGGAAAAATGTTCAACATCACTAATCATCAGAGAGGTGCAAATCAAAACCACAATGAGATACTTCATACCAGTCAGAATGGGTGATTATTAAAAAGTCACAAAATAACAGATGCTGGGGAAGTTGCAGAGAAAAGGGAACACTTATACACTGTTGGTAGCAATGCAAATTAGTTCATCCACTGTGGAAAGCAGTTTGAAGATTCCTCAAAGAACTAAAAATAGAATTACCATTGGATTCAGCAATCCCATCCCATTAATCTACCAAAAAGACATGCCCTTGTATGTTTATCAAAACACTATTCACAGTAACAAAGACATGGAATCAACCCAGGTGCCCATCAATGGTGAATTGCATAAAGTGTGGTGTATATATACCATGAAATACTACATAGTCATAAAAGAGAATGAAAGCATGTCCTTTTCAGCGACACGGATACAGCTGGAGGTCGTTACATGGATACAGCTGGAGGTCATTATCCTAAGCACATTAACACAGAAACAGAAAACCGAATACCACGTATTCTCACTTACAAGTAGGAGCTAAATATTGGGTACACGTGGACACAAAGACGAACATAATAAACACTGGGGGTTCCAATAAACACTGGGGATTCCAAACGCGAGGAGGAAGGGAGGGTAACAATGGTTGGAAAACTAACTATTGGGTACTCTCTTCACTACTTTGGCAGCGGGATCATTAGAAGCCCAAACCTCAGCATCACACAGTACACCCATGTAAAAAACCTGCACATGTACCCTCTGAATCAAAAAAAAAAAAAAAAAAAAAGGAATAAAAAACAACTGACTTTTGAGACTTTGGTGTATACTTTTCTTGTGCTTACTTCAACAGTTGAGATCTAATTCTCTTATAAGCCACAACACCTTGTTATATTTGTTAAACTATTTTAATATAGTGTGGGGTATGCCTACAGCACTCTCACAATAATACTGCCAAGTTGTCTCTAGATTTACTCTGAAATCAATTGAATTCAAATTGAAACAGTAATTAATGCTAAAGTTCTTTCCTCTGTTTTCAGCAAGCTGGTGTCTGTTTCCATGGAAACAGGCTGTCACTGCACCCTTCAGTAAAAACGTCCGAGATAGCTTATCAATTTTGGTGAGCTCAAGCTGGTATCTGCTGCGACTAAATTTCTCTAACACCAACATGTATGAAAGTCCAACTAATTTCTGCAATGAGAGGTGTTTTGTCACAACCAAAACCAAGGACTAGTTATCTGAGGAAGAGTATTATCTAATGATTGCTGACCCAAACTTTTAGCTGCAGCGTCTATCTATAGGTAATTGCCTATAATTTTGTTTCAAGTTGATTTGTGTTTTAGAAGTTACCTATTTGAATTTCCATCAGTCAGGGGGATAGAATGCTTCCAGAATTCTTTTATAATTTAAAAAGTGTTATCAAATCTGCAGTACTCTAATGTGTGTAATATGCTTTATTTCTTATATTTGTCATTTAAGTAAGCAGGCCCATTTAATTCAATAAATGTTTATTGAGGGATCTAAGTTTTAGGCCAGGAATTTTCAAACCATATAAGAATTCCCTGGTGATTTTATTTTAAAAGTAGAATTATAGGCCTTATCTCTTAGAGATTCTGCTTCAGTGTATCTGGGGTGGGGCCCAGCATACTAAATTCCCCATCTCCCCATCTGCAGATGATTTGAAAACTACTTCCCTAGGCACTTTTTTTAGGAGCTTTAGATGCAAAAATAAAGAAGTTAATCTGTGTCCTTCAAGTCCAGCACATGGGGAAAACACACCAAAAATATATTACAACACATAGTCCTAAAATTGCCCAGTAATCCAGGGACACCCAGAACCCTATATTAAAAGGGGACCCCATGGTTTCTTCTATCTTTCAGCTCAAAATTGCATCACAAGTTTGTTAGTATATGAGGCTTCCAACTAACATGAACAAGGGGAATAGTTGAGACATATGTTCCTGGGGACTAGGAGTAATCATTAGCCTCAGGCAAAGTGAGAAGAGGAAGGAAATTTTAAATTAAAGGGAGGAAAAGACAAATAGACCCTCCACTCAAAAGAGGGCAGAGCAATTGCCAGGTAAGAAAGACAGATAAAGAACAAAGAAGAAAAACCATAGATACATACAAGAGTAAACGCGCTGGGGTGAAGACACCTGGGTGCATCATTGGTGAGAGAATCTACCTCTCTCTACCTCTAGATCTTGGACTTTCTTAACTGTTGGTATATTAGGTCAAGATCCTTAAAAGTGGACCATAAAATCAGGAGTCATATGCAAGCAATTTATTAACGATATTTTTCCCAGGAAAAAACACTAAGGGAGTGGAAGAAATAGGTCAGGAAAGGGGAAGAAACCAAGCAAGGGTACAATTACAAGCAAAATCCTATAGAGGGTAGCTTCTGCCTTATCCTGCAAGGAAACTCTATAGTCTGAGTTATGCCTCAGAGTCATTGCTGCCAAAAGTAAGTGAGCTGAGCTTTTATACTCCCATATTCATTAGTCATTGATTGAGGGCAGCCGTGGGCTAACATGTACACGCAAGCACTCCCAGCTCCCATACAGGCAGAGCCTCCAGTAGCCCAAGGGCAAGCCTCCAAAGAAGAATGTCAGGTGTTAGGTTTTCAAAGCTAAAGCATACCAAGGCCAAAAGAGGGCGATCTAAAAAGGATAAAAGGGATCTGAGAAGATTTTAGCACCAACAATGTCTGTCACAGTGATCTAAATGCTGAAAGCATACTGTAATCAACACAGCAAATTCTAATGAGCTGGATTCTGAAACTTGAGGATTACTCAACATATCAGCACTCCATGATTTGTGGAGAGGGGAGGTTCACTATAAGTGGAAGAAAATACCAAATACGGCGTATCTTACAGTGTTATGGTTGTAGCGATGAACCATATGCAGAGAAACAAAAAAGCAGACAATTATCAACTTTGGTTGGGGGGTAGAATGGGCTGTGGGTAACCAAGAGTGGCATTCTGCAAGAGGTATTGTTTAAGTTGGGATTTCAAGAACGAACAGTGAACATGATGTGGAAGCAAACCCATATTGTAAGGCATTGCATCTACTCCAATATATTGCATCATTGACAAACTATAACAACCAAAAATATTCATAAGCAGGCTTGCAAACCAAATACATATTAGATCAGAAGTGGAAACACAGAATGAAACACACAATGGTGAAGTACCGAGGCCATGGGCTTGGTAGGCTTGCTGGGCTCTGAGACTAGAGCAGCCTTTAGTGACTGGCAGTTTACCTTCTATAGGGTAAAGGGATTAAAAACACCTCATATAAAATGAGGAAACAGAGCCCGGCCTATCAACTGAAGCAATAGGCTGGGAGATACCTCCCTAACTCCTAGAAAGAGGCTGAAAAACACAGCTGTGCCTGTAGTTAATGACAGACAGCTTCAGGGTAACAAAGAGAGAAAAGGCAGATTTAGCCTGAAAATCAGGAACTAAGCCAAGCTGACAGTTAGCATAGAGAATGTATTTACCTCATCACCAACATCGCCAGGGCAGAAAGCACTGAGCTGATTCTGCATCGGGGGTCTGGGACCCAAGTGAAAGGGAGGAATGAGCAGATAGGAAAATATGTAGAGACAAAGTGCTTAATTACAAAGGAGAATGAACCAAGATTAAGTAGATACAGAAAAGAGAAATACAGAGAAGAGTCTGTGGTTATAATGGACTTTACCGATGATAGGCTATGAGCTCCAAGACCTATTGGAAAGGATTTGGTGATTGAAAAGCAGTGAGATTTTTGGTCAATTGAGGTTATACTGAGACCTATAGAGAGAACAGAATGACTTTAAAGTTAAAGTTGAAGGAAGAGAAGAAGCCTAAAATCAAAAGTGCTTTCTGAGAAACATGTTGAATAAATAAATATAAATCCATACTCAAGTACGTAATAAAGGCACTGAACAAAAATATGGAAGGAAAAATGCTATGAAAGAGTTATCATACAAAAAGGGAAGATTGCCTACTAAAGAATAACAATTAGACTGTCAGCAGAATTCATATCAGCAATAAATGCTAGAAGTCAGTGGAAGATCATATCTTCATGGTGCTAAAAAAAACTATCAACCTATAATTTTATACCTAGAGTAAGTATTATTTATTAGTTAAGGTGGATGGAGAGAATAACAAAATTTTCAGATATACAAATGTTAAGAAGGTTTACCACTCATAGATCCTTACTAAAAGAGATATTATAGGATGTTCTTTAGGAAAAAAAATAAAATACTGGAGGAAAGAGTAGGTTAAAAAATAAGAAAACATAAAGTATAATTCATTATTTTTTGAAAAAAATATTTTCTTACAAATGGTAAAACTAATCTCTAGCCGTCAATAATAAGATGGGTGTTATTTTATGGATAGTAAAAGCATGATAAAGTCTTTAGTATGTTGGGGAAAAGGCCAAAATTAGGAAACGATTCTGTACAGTATTAAAAAAAGACATAAATATATTATATATCAAAGTGTTAAGGATAACTAGTGAAAAAAATTAAAAGCATCTACTGTCAAAATAAACAAAGAATAGAAATATGGAGAAAAATGTATCAATCCACATACTAACTTCCTTTTATGAAAAAAGATAGTGAATACTGAAAAAAAACTTCATCTATATACTTCATATAAAAAAGACTTCTCAAAGAAAACCATAGAGAAGGTTTTAAAATAAAAAGATGGGAAAACTATACCAGGAAGACATTAAACAAAAGAAAACTGGTATAGTCACATTAACATTAAACAAAACAGATTTAAATGAAAAGCATTATTAAGGATAAGTAGGAATGTTACAATAAAACAGTCAGTGTAAAAAAATACAACCATCAGTATTATAAATCATAAATTTAAGTGTACCAAGTAATATAGCCTCAAAATACATAAAACAAGATGTGTTACAAGGAAAAATTGTTAAACCAAGTATTAGATGAATATTAAACATAATTCTAGGAGGTTCCAAGATGGCCAAATAGGAACAGCTCCAGTCTACAGCTCCCAGCGTGAGCGACACAGAAGACAGGTGGTTTCTATATTTCCAACTGAGGTACCAGGTTCATCTCACTGGGGCTTGTCAGGCAGTGGGTGCAGGACAGTGGGTGCAGCCCACTGAGTGTGAGCCGAAGCAGGGCAAGGCATCACCTCACCCAGGAAGTGCAAGGGGTCAGGGAATTTCTTTTCCTAGTCAAGGGAAGCTGTGACAGATGGCACCTGGAAAATAGGGTCACTCCCACCCTAATACTGTGCTTTTCCAATGGGCTTAGCAAATGGCACACCAGGAGATTATATCGTGCACTTGGCTCGGAGGGTCCCACACCCACGGAGCCTCACTCATTGCTAGCACAGCAGTCTGAGATCGAACGGCAAGGTGGCAGCGAGGCTAGGGGAGGGGCACCCGCCATTGCTGAGGCTTGAGTAGGTAAAAAAAGTGGCTGGGAAGCTCGAACTGGGTGGAGCCCACCACAGCTCAAGGAGGCCTGCCTGCCTCTATAGATTCCACTGCTGGGGGCAGGGCATAGCCAAACAAAAGGCAGCAGAAACCTCTGCAGACTTAAACATCCCTGTCTGACAGCTTTGAAGAGATAGTGGTTCTCCCAGCACGGAGTTTGAGATCTGAGAACGGACAGACTGCCTCTTCAAGTGGGTCCCTGACCTCCGAGTAGCCTAACTGGGAGGCACCCCCCAGTATGCGCAGACTGACACCTCACACGGCCGGGTACCCCTCTGAGACGAAGCTTCCAGAGGAACGATCAGGCAGCAACATTTGCTGTTCAGCAATATTCGCTGTTCTGCCGCCTCTGCTGCTGATACCCAGGCAAACAGCGTCTGGAGTGGACCTCCAGCAAACTCCAACAGACCTGCAGCTGAGGGTCCTGACTGTTAGAAGGAAAACTAACAAACAGAAAGGACATCCGCACCAAAACCCCATCTGTATGTCACCATCATCAAAGACCAAAGGTAGATAAAACCACAAGGATGGGGGGAAAAAAAGAGCAGAAAAGCTGAAAATTCTAAAAA
>NW_016814024.1:34543-50065 GCF_001698545.2 Rhinopithecus bieti
TACCCAAAGGATTATAAATCATGCTGCTATAAGGACACATGCACACGTATGTTTATTGTGGCACTACTCACAATAGCAAAGACCTGGAACCAACCCAAATGTCCATCAATGTAGACTGGATTAAGAAAATGTGGCACATATACACCATGGAATACTATGCAGCCATAAAAAAGGATGAGTTTGTGTCCTTTGTAGGGCCATGGATGAAGCTGGTAACCATCATTCTTAGCAAACTATTGCAAGGACAAAAAACCAAACACTGCATGTTCTCACTCATAGGTGGGAATTGAACAATGAGAACACTTGGTAACAGGAAGGGGAACATTACACACTGGGGCCTGTCGTGGGGTGGGGTGAGGGGGGAGGGATAGCATTAGGAGATATGCCTAATGTAAATGACGAGTTAATGGGTGTAGCACACCAACATGGCACATGTATACATATATAACAAACCTGCACGTTGTGCATATGTACTCTAGAACCTAAAGTATTATGGAAAAAACATAATTCTATCATAAATTGATAGATCAAGCAACTAAAGTAAGATCATAGGTTTGAGTCTTGAAAAACAGTTTGTAAGTATATATATATTTATATACAGAAAGACAGAGAATGGCATGAACCCAACAGAGACCATAGTTTAAGTACACTTGGAACAATTATAAAAACTGACCAAACACTATGTCACAAAATAATCTCAAAAGTATGAGGAATTGATATCTTATATATCATATTTTATGACCACAATGCAATTAAATTCAAAAAACCTTAGAAATCAAAAGTAGTTCTATTTCTTTGCATAGCCTCACAGTTCCTCCTAAAATACTTTTAGGTTGGCTCTACCTCAAGTCTTTTAGGGATTATTCTCCTCAAAGTTAGACGCAAGTCCCATCAAAGCTTAAAACATTTTAGGATGCTAACACAGATATTTACCTTGTAAAGTTATGGGCAGTATATTATTGCTTTTGCACACTGACAGTCAGTCTGATTGCCAGAAAGATTTGATTGTTTGAGATTATTGCTAGAAAAAAAAAAGATTATATTTTATTATTGTCCCAGTTAAACCAGCAGGAAGACTGAAGCAAATAGAAGTATTCCGCCTGCAGCCACTAAGAATTCTAAGAAACAAAACCTAATACACTTAATTTCCAATTATATTCTATTAGCTGGACCTGTGGATCATATGTAATAAAATGACGGGAATTTCTTCAGGGTTAAAAATAAAATACAATTGAAGAATCTTTCACGTCTGTATACTTTTGAAACTCAAGGGCTAAGAATTTCAGGTTAAAGAGAAATTTTTAAATGTTTAGAAAGTAAACTTTAACAAAAGAATGACATCAAAATTTGGGAGCTACAGCTAAAATGGCAGTTAGAGAAAATCAGTAGCTTAAATTCATTGTTTAAAATACAAAATGAATTCTAACTAAAGGTAAGCATTCAATGGAAAAGTTAGAAAAAATATAATTAAACCTAAAGTATGAAGAGAAAAAAATAATAAATATGAGATAAATGTAGTGAAATAGAAAACAAAAAAATACAGAAGATCAATACACTGAAAAGAAGGTTGTTTCAAGAAATTAATAAAGCTCCTATCTCCAAATAAAGCCATATTCTGAGGTAATTACAAGGGGAAAATGTACATAAATGCAATATTAAGTATGCAAAATCCTACATAACAGTACAGATTTTTTAAAATAAAATAATTCGGTGTTCAATTCTATTCAGGTCAGAACAGGAATAGGATTCCTGAATGGGCAGACTAGGAAGTAGGAATGGGAATTCCTAGGAAAGGAAGAATTAATAAGAAACCCAAATGACCAACAAATGAAGAGATGTTCATCTTCATTAATAAGCAAGAAAATGCAAGTTAAAATACAAAGTAATACCATTTCATAATTTAGCATATCTATTCTCATTTCTATCTATTACTGTTTACATAGAAAATAAAAGAGAATTTTGAATAAAATAATTGGATTTAAGATTTGGCAAACTTGTTCAGTATATCATTAACATACAAACATCAACAGCATTCCTATATATTATTAACTAATTTTTAAATGCTATTGAAAAAATACTCTATTCACAAGGAACAATAGTCGTTAGGTATCTAGAAATAAGCTTAGCAAATATGTACAAGACATCTCTAGAGAACTATTTCACCACAATTTTGATTAAAATCCAAACAAGATTTTACATAAACCTTGACAAACTAATCCCAAGAGTCATATGACAATAGTAAAAAAATTACAAATAACTGGATACAGGGGTAGCATTATTTGCCATATCAAATATCATAACCATTGTAAAATTACAGTTAATACTGCATGGTACTAGCATATGGCTAGATAAATATGGTCTTTCCATATATGCATAAGTTTATTTCTGGACAATTTGCTCCACTTGCTTATGACAGATGTGATCTTACAAACCAGTGGGGGGAAATGTGGATTATACAACAAATGGTATAATAAAACAACCTTGGATTTCTAACCCTCATAATATGTGAATGCATTCTAGGTTGAAGAAAGACTTTTTTTGTATAAAACATTTATTTATTAGTCTTTTGGGGGAATTGGATGCATCACTACTGTATTACAGGTGAGCCATTAATTCTGTAGCTTCATCAATATTAGCTGGTTTTCTTTCATGACCTGCTGAGGAATCAGTTCATTCTGCAGAGGTTCAAAAGAAAGGCCCTTTGAGAAGCATGCAAGTTCCTTTTGTATACTTACAAAAGCTTTACTCACTTTAACTTTTTCATCATTCATATTTATCCTCTTAATATTAGTAGTAACTGGTTTTGCTTTGTTTTTAGTCTTAAAGGTTTTTTTGTTTTGTTTTGTTTTGTTTTGTTTTGTTTTGTTTTGGCTGGCTATGTAAAATACATTTCTGGACTTCTGCCCTATTTTTTTTTTATTTTTTATTTTCCTGAGATAAAGCCTCCTTCTGTCACAAAGCCTGGAGTGCAGTGGCAACATCAAGGCTCATTGCAGCCTCAACCTCCCACCTCCTGGCTCAAGTGATCCTCCCACCTCAGTCTCTCAAGTAGCTGGAACCACAGGCCCATGCCACCACACTTGGCTAATTTAAAAACAATTTTTTTTTACAGAGATGGGGGTCTCACTATGTTGCCCAGGCTGGTCTCAAACTCCTGGGCTCAAGTGATCCTCCTGCCTTGGCCTCCCAAAGTGCTGGGATTACAGGTGTGAGCCACTGCACTCAGCCAGCCCTGTTCTCTTGATTTGTTCTTGGCCATTGCCTATGATACCTGGGTGCAGCTCATTAAGCTCCAGGTGACTCCATCTACACCTGAAAAAAGATTTTAATGCAAAATGTAAAACTTTAGAACTTTTAGAAAAAGCTACAAGGATTTTCTTTAGAACAGTATAGGCATTTCAGTTTTCCATTTCTAACAATGTACACTGAGTCTGAAGACAACAATTTTTTATTTCTCATGATTCTGTGGGTCAAGAATTCGGGCAGGGATCAGCTGGAACGTTTTCTGTTTTATGTGGTGGCTAGGATAATACACTCAGCTGCATTTAATTGGTGGCTGAGCTGTCTGGAATGTCCAAGAAATATTAACTCAATTATGTGGTGCCTTGATGCTCCTTTATGTGAACTCTCTGTCTCCACATGGATAACCTGGGCTTGCTCGCAGTACGGTGATCTCATATTTCTTATATCACTTCCATGGCATTCTGTTGATCAAAAAAAAAAGTCACAGAGGCAACCCAGACTCAAGAGGAGTCTGATAGGTGGAACTACAAACTAAATTGTAGGCTGGCTAGTTTTCCAGAGAGAAATAGGGAAAGAGAAAGTTGAAGGGCCCTTCTGAAGTAATAACTAATTTCAAATAGTATCTCTGGGAACTATCCCTTCAAAGGAGCCCAAATTTCATTGGATTTATGGGGAAGCAATTTTTATCCTAAGTCATTGTTTGAAACATACAGCAATCAGACAGCAATTAGTGAAGCTCAACTGCTGGGTGGGGTCAGGGAAAGAGACAGTAATAGAGAGCCCTGCCAAAACCATTGTCATCCCAGCATGACTGTGGGTACATCTAAGGCTGCACTGCATGAAAAGCAACATCAGGGGATTCACACTGTATAGGTAAACAGACTTCACTGAAATAATTTTGCTGGTAATTAAACAAGTAAACAAGCAAATAATAAGCCCTGAAAAGGAGTAACTACTTCCCAGAGTTGCTACAATATATTATCTAATTTTTTTGTTTTCAACAAAAAAAATTACAAGACATGCAAAAAGACAAGAAGATAAAACCCATATACTGCAAACCAACCAACCAAACAAACAAAAATCAAGCAGCAGAAATTCTGAGTGACCAAATGTCAGATTTGACAGATCAAACACTACAAAGTAGTCATTATAATTATGTTCAGAAACCTAGATGAAACCAGGTCTTCCCTGCTTGCCTGTTGCAGCATGGAACTCATGTGCCTTGAGCTGGGTTAAAGGTGATTGGGGCCCTAGTATTCTCAGTGGCAACATACCCAAGGTAGAGAGACTCCATTCCACAAGTGAGGGCTGGGCAGAAGAAGGGAGCCCCTCCCTCTCACCTGCACTTGCCCAGAGCTTAGATTCAGCAACAGACAGTTGACGGCAGGATGAGAAATGGTGATTTTGTGCCTCTTCCAGTAAGACAGCCCTCAACTGGGAGCTGGGAGAAAAAGGAACCCTGTATGCTTGGCTATACCAGTATTGAGTGGAGTTCCTGACTTACAGAACTGAGAGAAGGGAGGGAGGGTACAAATACCACAGACTCTTAAAGTTCTTCCTGAGTTTTAGTAAATCATCTTGAATAAATGTTTCTTCATTTTCATTATGCCCGTAGGGCTATTCCCAGAGACTTTAAATGCTTATTTGTTTTTTATAATTTCAAGCAGTTTCACTAGGGAGCAGGTCCACAGAGCTCCTCACATATCATGAACAAACGGTTTATTCCAAGAATGTAAGAAAGTTGCAATATTTTAAAAAATCTATTAATGTAATGCTTTATATTAATATATCTTTAAAATTATGTATCCATACATGTTTTAAAAAAAAGCATCTGGTAATAGTCAAAGCCCATTCTTTTAAAACACTTGATAAAATAGGCATTGGTCCTTCTTTATCGTGATAAAATAAGATTGAATAAAGCCAGCATCTTACTTAATAGGGAATCAGTGCAGGCAGTCACACTATAGTTAGAAACACTGCAAGGATCTCACTATGTCCACTACTCTTAACATTGTATTGGAGGTATTCACCAATACACTTAGACAAAAGGAAACTTGGAGGCAAAAGGCTTTAGAAGGAAAAGTGCAACAGTATAAATAATATAATAGGAATAAACAAGTGCATTAATCACAACAAACTACTGATGAGGCTATGAATGTCAGAGAATCTACTCTAAAGTCGCACCTTTATAAATGCGCACACACACACACACACACACACACACACAAGATTATCCATTGCAACTTTGAGAAAGCAAAAATTTTGAATCAACCCAATGTCGTTCAACAGCAGTGGTATGAGCTGTGTTACTGCTACAAAATGGAGTGCTATGCAACTTTAGAAGATGATGAGGAAGATCTCTATGAATTGAAGTAAACTCAGCTCCAGGATATACTGTTCAAAGGAAAAGGCAAAGTACATAACAGTATGTATACTAGCCTACCATCTTGGTAAGAAAGTATGGGAAATATAAATACGTATGCAAAAACAAGCACAGGAGAGGCAAACCAGAAAACTAAAAAAGGCAGATTTTCTGAGTATTTTCTTATATGTGTTTTGATATATGCACTGTGTAAATGTTTTACTATATTCAAAAGTAAAAGAAACCTCTAAAATGACAAGAAATGATCATCACTATATCAAAATGTTTAAAAAGAAAGCACAAAAGAAAGAGAGAGAAAATTATTTCAGGTAATTGTAGAGCACAGTACTCTGTATATACTTATTAGGACATAGTAAGAACAAAAAGAATTGCAAAGAAATTATAATAATATTTACTCAGTAGTAATATTGGTATACTAATTTTTAAATAATAGTGTTACTAGAAACCATATATTCAGTGTAAGAGAAAACAAAAGTTAAAAATAAATAAAGAATTATGGATAAATTTGAATTGAAAATTTCAATGTGAACTTGTGAAACTAGCCCACACAAAGGGCCAAGAAGCAATCCCACACTCAGTAACAGGGAGTATTTTTAGCTCTCAGATCCTAGCTTTCTTCGTAATATGAATCAGAACTTCTTGGAGAAATGGTTAATTCCAGGTCTGGGACAGAAGAAGTATGAAGTGAGNATATTTACTCAGTAGTAATATTGGTATACTAATTTTAAATAATAGTGTTACTAGAAACCATATATTCAGTGTAAGAGAAAACAAAAGTTAAAATAAATAAAGAATTATGGATAAATTTGAATTGAAAATTTCAATGTGAACTTGTGAAACTAGCCCACACAAAGGGCCAAGAAGCAATCCCACACTCAGTAACAGGGAGTATTTTAGCTCTCAGATCCTAGCTTTCTTCGTAATATGAATCAGAACTTCTTGGAGAAATGGTTAATTCCAGGTCTGGGACAGAAGAAGTATGAAGTGAGTCTGGTTCATCATGTGTCAGAAAGTTACAAAGTGCCCAAAGCAAATGAAAATGTACCAAAAGAATCCAGGGCAAGTAGGCTTGAAAAGGTTCCCACTGGCCAAATTTGGAAGATTTTAATAAGTGATGGTAACACACTTAATAAAGAAAAACTCATGAATCAGCGTAGCTGACCTTAACTGTTGGTGCCTTACTCATACCCCTTCATCAGTAGACTTCTGAGTGCCAGTACCTGCCAGCACCTGTGTTTCTTTGCTGGCGGGCTTTCTCTGGATATTGGAGCCCTTTTGTCTGCCCACATGGCCAGCTGATAATACCAACTAATTAATGCTCCTAGGAGCAGTCTTCAAAGAATGACTGACAGAAATTGGTGAATAAATACCTCTCAAATGAGATGCTCTGTGGCACATGTGTTACGTGGCTCTTTTCTGCATCAGCATTAAGTTCTAGTTAATTGCAGTGGTGAGCCCCTAAGTAACACTCCCTGATTATCTTCCATCTCTTCCCTGTCTCATTTCCCTACTCCTCTACCAGTGTCTTTGGAATCACTTTCTAAATAACTACCTTCACTTGAGTTCTGTCTCAGGGTCTGTTTCTGGGGAAACCCAAACTAAAATAGCCCGTAATAATACTCAAAAGGAAGAAAAGAAGGGAAAACCCACTCATCTGCCATCAATGGAGATGACTTACTTTAAAAATTGCTAATTAAAGAAAAGAATGAAGTAATCACCCTGGAGGAAAACTGGAGTTCACTCCCAGTTATTCAGTGATAAATGCTCTTCTTTTTAGCAGACTGTCAACTAATAAATGTAGAATAATTGAAAGAATTAGAAAATTACCATCTTAGAATCACTAATTATATCATTGATTCAGGCATCAAGGTATGCTAAAACTATTAGGTAAAAGAGTCATGGGAAAGAGGAAAACGTTCAGTTATCAGGAGACATATGTTCTAAAGTAAACGTTAAATGAAAGCACGAGGAAAGACTCTGAGAAGTCCAGATTAGGCATTATGCCACTTAGTCAATTATCCTGATGACTTCAAAAAGTCAGTATCATAAGAAAAAATTGTAGGGATGACCGTTCTAGAATGAAATAGTTTAAAGAAACAAAACCAAATGTAATGAGTGAAATTTGAATGGATGTTGTACAGAAAAAAAAGTTATAAAAGATATTTCGGGGAAAATTGCCTTTTGTATTGACAGAGTATTACATGAGGTAAGGGAACTCTTGTCAGTTTTCGTGGGTGCAGCAATGATGTGGTGGTTATGTAGGAGAACGCCTTACTCTTAGGAGAGGTATGTGGAAATATTTTGGGGTGAAGTGTCGTGATGATGCCTGCAATGACTTAACTTAGGTTTAAATGTTCCACGTATATGTGGTGTTGGGGGAGGTAGTAATAAATAAAATAAATGAAATGAGAGAAGGAGAATGAATAAGCAAAATATTAACAACTGTCAAAACTCAGTACCAGGTATATGAGTGCTCCTTGTACCACTCTTTCAACTTTCTGTATGTTAGAAAATGTTTACTATAGAAATTGGAAAAATATACATCTGAGGTAAATATGGCAAGATACCAATATTTTTAAAACAGATGGTAGGGATATGCTTGTTTATTATGCTACTCCCTATATTTTTTATGTTTGAAATGTTTCATAATATAAGTTAATAATTACATAAACAAAACAAAGCACTAAAGAACTGAGTTGGAGTTTACAAGTTGAAGAAGGAGAAGAAGGTATTTCAGGTAGAAGAAACAGAATGTGCAAAGACCTATGGCATATAAGAGCATGTTTTCCTTCTTCACTCTGATAGGAAGAACCTGAAGGAAGTGGCCAGTAGGAGAACAGTCAAAAGGACTCCGAATTTAAGGTGAAGGGAATGAAGCACTACAAAAAGTATGTAAGCTGAGGAGAAACCAAATCAGAGAGGCATAGACTAGAATTAGAGAAGTCTGGAGTCTTTGGCAACAGTCCAGGTAAGTGGTGACTCAGGCCTAAAACCTGCTTGGGTCAATGAGAATGGATAAGATTTTGAAGAAGAAGAAAATTATTTTCAAGTATTTCTCATTCAACACCCTATAGCTCATCATACTTTCTAGTTAGAGGAACCCAGAGAAACTAGATCAACACTAATGAGCAACCTCTACTTTCTAAATTCACTAAGATGAACACACAGCTTTATAACAAATGCATATTTATAGAACCTGTTTAGGAGATAATTTGTCTGATAAAAAAGAATAATTTGAGCCAATAGGAGATATTTCAAAGTTGTGGTGGTTTATTTATTAAGATTTCTGTTTTGTAAAACCAGGCACATTCTAATAAATGTTATCAAAATGGAAAGAACGCCTATAAAACTACACCATGATTACATCCTCTCCAATTTTATCACTTTCCATCAGCTAATAATTACATGTCTGTCCCTTGATTTATCATTTTAGCACACTTTTGTCAGAAAAAAATAGAGTGTCGGGGTGGACAAAAAGCTGCTACTAATCGATGTGATACTTCCATGTGAATTAGGAAAAGGTTCTCATTCTTTAATAATTTATTTTCAGCTTTACTGAGGTATAATTGACAAATAAAATTGTATATATTTGAGGTGTACAATTTGATGTTTTGATATATATACACATTGTGAAATAATGACAATCAAGCTAATTAACATGTTCCTCATCTTACAGTCACCATTTTCTTTCTTTTGTGTGTGTGTGTGTGTGTGTGTGTGTGTGTGTGTTGAGAACACTCGAGATCTACCCTCTTAGCAACTTCTACGTATACAATACAGTATTGTTAATTATAGTCACCAGACTGTGTATTAGCTCTCCAGAACTTATTTATCCTGCAAAAATCTTTGTACTCTTTGACCAGCAACTTTCCATATAATTTCTTAAATGAATGTATGTAGTAGACAGGCTTTAAGGTGGCCTTATGATCCCCACCCCCTGGAGTTCATACCTTTGTATGGTTCCCTCTCTTTGAGTGCAGTGGGGCCTGTGACTTGCTTGTAACCAACAGAATATGGCAAAGACGATGGAGTGTCACTCTTGTAATCACATTACATTATATAACTCCATCTTACTAGCTAACTTGCTATCTTTCTTCCTTGCTGGCTTTGGAGAGGTAAGCCGCCATGTTGAGTGGACCTATGGAAAGGGCTATGTGGCAAGGAACTGTGGAAGCCTCTAGGAGCTGAGGGAGACCTCAAGCCAATAACCAGGAAGAAGCCAGAGTCCTCAGTCTTACAAACATAAGGAAATGAACTCTGCCAATGACCACAAGAGCTTGGTAGCAGATCCATTGTCAGTTGAGCCTCTAGATGAGAACTCAGCTCTGGCTGACACCTGGATTGCAGCCTGGCAGAGGACCCAACTAAGCCATGCCCAGAGTCCTGACACACAAAAACTGGGAGACAATAAATATTTGTTGTAAGTTACTAAGTTTGTGGCAATTTGTTATGCAGCAATAGAAAGCTAATATATATATTAATGTGTAATCCCAACAGTCATACACAGCGACAGCTGTTGACTCCTCTAGCCACATTAGGTGACTGTATTTGTCTCTAAACTCCCTCTGCCTCTCTCTTACAAGGATACATGTGATTGCATTTAGGCCCTACTGAGAAAATTCAAGATAAGCACTGCGTGTCAATATCTTTAACTTAATCACGTATTTTGCCATATAAGGTAATATTCACTCTTTACACGTAAGGAAATATTTACAGATTCTGGGGCTTAGGAAGTGACTATATCTTGGGGAGATGTCATTTTTTTCAGCCCAGCACAGTGACCATAGAGATAACCAGTGTGTGAAAAAAATAGAGAAGGGCAGGAGAGAGAGAAAAGTAATCTTTTCTCTCTCTCTAGGGATTGGACAAAGCCTATTCGAATGTACTCCACTTAAGTACTAAGATCATCCCAGAGCCTGAGGGTGGCAGCTGCTTATGTACACACACACACATACACACACACACACAACCATATATTCCTGTGCACTTACCTCCTGCCCAGCACATAAAACCTAAGAAGCGCACATACTCCATCCCCAGATGAGGTGACCATGACAAATTCAGAGTAAGAGGAAATGTTGGAATCCAGGTACTCAGAGTACAGCCAGAAGAAAGCATAGCCATGTGCACATGTTCATCTCCAAGTAAATGTGAGCGTGCAGGCCCTGCTGAGGTGCACACGACCAGTTGAGAGAGTGAAAGTTTATGGAGTAGAAGGCACGTTCTTGCTGCTTCAGGACTCAGCCAAGAGGTCTGGAATGTCTACACTCACCTGCAGCGTTCCCAGGTAAGTCAGTTCTGTACATGTCCCCAGTGTGAATGGTGCCTCCTCAAATGTGTTGACCCTGTACAGTGCATACTCTGAACAACCTAGCATGGAGACCGAGGGAAGGAAAGTGTAGGAGAAACAGCACCCAATCTAGAATCCTGAAATCACATCGGAAAACCAAATTTTGACTAGGTACAGTGCCTCGCACCTGTAATCCCAGTACTTTGGGAGGCCGAGGTAGGAGGATTGCTTGAGACTAGGAGTTCAAGACAAGCCTGGCCAACACGGCGGAACCCCGTCTCTACCAAAAAAAAAAGAAAAAAAAGTAGCCAGGTGTAGTGGCACTTGCCTGTGGTTCCAGCTACTCAGGAGGCTAATGTGGGAGGATTGCTTGAGCCTGGGAGATCAAGGCTGTAGTGAGCTGAGATTGTGCCTCTGCACTCCAGCCTGGTGACAGAGCTAAACCCTGTCTCAAAAAAAAAAAAAAAGAAAAGAAAAAAAAAAGAAAAAAGAAAACCAAATCTCAAGATTTGGTTCAGACGGCTGCATCAAAGAAAATAAATATCTGAAACTTATAGCTTCAATATGTGAATACCTATCTATTTTAAAGCATTCCATAATTGTTAGTGATGCTCAACATATGGCTACACTCACATCTTTTCAGTGGTGTGCTGCTGATCTTTCATTTCATTGCCTACCCAGGAGCAACAAGCTTTATCACACTTTATGTGTTTGTGAGAAGTAAGATGAATTTAAACATCAGCTCTTCAGTATAAGGAAGACCCTTAAACGTTTATTTGTAACTGGTTGTGTGAGTCAATCACCCACGTTGGCAAAGTTTCAAAAGTGTTCTGCTGTTTTGACATTGCATATATGCAGCCCAATAGCAGCCAAATCAGTGGAAAAAACTCACCATGTTTAGTTGTAACCACTTGAGTCAGACTAAAAAGGAAGAGTTGATGGGTGCAGCACACCAACGTGGCACATGTATACATATGTAACAAACCTGCACGTTGTGCACATGTACCCTAGAACTTAAAGTATAATAATAATAAAAAAAAAAGGAAACAAGGTTAACGCCATCTATGGAAACATCCTAAATTCGCTTAGGAACCTATGACCCCACTCCCAAGTATATTCATGACGACTATACTTTTCACCTGCCCAGTGACTCCCTCAATTACCTTTTCCTTCCTATCACCTTCACAGTAGATATCTAAGAATAGTAGAGAAATGTTCATCTCTTTTGGAGGAGAATATCATTTTAATATAATCAAAGCTCCACTGATGTCTATGTAGGTTACATCTATTGCTTCCTTCATATCTGCATGGCCTGTCAGTCTATCATGCAAAGATCTTTATTAATTCTATCATGATCATCCTTGTCGTTTGAACTTGTCTAGTAATAGCAAGTCTTAAAATAAATTGTTTTATTTTCATTCCGATTGTTGAAGCTAAGCTTACTTATCCATTAGCATCAGGCTTAGACATTTTCGTGCATGTGCAATAGCCAGATGTATGTCCTTTTCTTTAAGAGTAGGTGAGTCATAATACTGATCAGTCAGTGCTTCAGTATCCAATCATATGTCAGTACCCTGTTGATTTCGTTATAAAAAAATAGCCCCAGAGAAAATATCTTCCAAAATAATACTCTTTCTGTACTCTGCCTGTTGTCAGCCATAGTAAAATCAAAATAAGATATTCCAGCAACATTGGCCTGAATAGGGCACAAGTACAGGTTTTCACTAAGCCTCCGAAAGCCCCATGGACTAGAGCAAGGCTGATTCAAAATGTCTCCTCCCTTCAGAAGTCAATTCAAATGGCCACTAACATCATTTTATATTTTTTCCCAGATATGCCATTTCACTTGCATAGAACCAAATATAAGAAATGTTTTTTTTTAAAAAAAAAAGATATATAAAACTTAGAACAAATTAGTCCTAGCCACACCTTTCCCAAAATAAAGCAGGGCCAAGCAAATTTGTAGAGTTCAGTTATTTTTATTCTCCTCTGTATCAGTTCCAAGTTTCCATCTTACCTTATTTCTCTGTTAAGGTCCTCCAGTACAACAATGAATAGAAGACGTGGTAACAGGCAAACTTGTCTTGTTCTCAGTCATAAAGGAAAAGCTTCTAGCAATTCATAATTTAGTATGATTTTTGTTGTAGCTTTTTTCCTGTAGATAATTTTATCAGTTTAAGAAAGTTCCCTTTTATTAATAGTTTGTTTAGAGGAGATTTTTACCCCTATAAATGGATATGGAATTTTATCAATTTTTTCAGCATCTATAGAGATGAACACATCATTTTTGCCCTTAATTATGCTGTGATGAATTACACTGCTCAACTTCGTATTGTTAAACCAACCTTGCCTTTCTGGAGTAAACTCCACTTGGTTCAGATATATCATATTTTTAATATATTGCTAGATTTGAATAGCTATTATATTATTTGGGATTTTTCATGTATGTTCTTGAGTAATATTGACCTGAAATGTCTCTTGTTATATCCTACTTAGATTTTTAGTATCCGTGATTTGCTGGCCTATAAAATGAATTGGGGAATGTTCTCCTTTTCTTCATATGTCACATCGTTTTTAACAGATTGTCATTCTATTTTCATTAAATGTTTGGTAAAATGTACTAGTGAAGTCATTTGGGAATTTTCTGTGTATAAAGAAAACCAAAATAATGCTGTCAAAAATACTGGGAAGTATTGAGCTGAAGAATATTAAAAAGCAGGAGGACACTCTACTCCTCCCTCTGCTTGCCTGATGGCAGGACAACAATTGCCATAGACAAGGTTTTTCTTCCCTCCTCTCTGCCTTTTCCTACCTAAAGAGAGGCCCCTTTACAACGCTTGCTTATCAGCTCAGAGACAGTGGTGCCTGAAGATGTAGAAGCAGACTTTACTCTTCCCATAAACTTAACTTCTCACATTTTCCCACCTTTTGAAAGCCTGAAGATGCTCTCCTTTTTGTCTTTGCACTGTAGAATGTATGGCTCTTGGTTAAAATACTATTTAGTAAAACCCCTAGGCCACTGTCTTGAGAGAAAAGTACTTTTGAACTGAGGCCTCTCCTGTGTGATGTGTATAGCATTTGTCAATAAACTTCTGCTGGTTTTTCTCTTGTTAGTCTGACTTTTATTTTCAGGGGAGTGTCTCTACTAAGACCCTATGAGGTAAAAATATAGATTTCCTCTTCTACATGTAGAAAAGCTTATAAATTTCATCTGCAAATGTTTTTCTATTCTTCAGGTTTTCTATTTCTTCTTGTGTCAGGCTTTTAAACTTGTATTTTTCCATAAATGTCTCTAATTCGTCTAAATTTTTCAAGTTTATTGGCATAAAGTTGTATATGACAGCTTCTTCATATATTTTTATGTCTAGGATGCACAGTGATATTTTATGATTTTTATAAATTTTATCCATTGATTTAAAGTAATAAAAAGTGTCAATAAGTATCCTTATTGATGCTTTTTTATTTTCTTCTTTCTACTTCCTCTGATTCTAATTTAGCTTCCTTTTCGTAATTTATTTATACGAGTGCTTAGCTTATTGATTTTTAGCCTTCCTCTTATAATACGTGGGTTTAAAACCTCCAGCCTCCAGCTGAAAGCCAGCAAGAAACTGAGGGCCCCAGTCTGACAGCCTGAAAAGAAATGAATGCTGCAAACAACCACGTGAGTTTGGAAACAAAGTCTTCCCTGGTACAGCCTCAAAGGAAAAGCAAGCTCTGGACAACACCTTGATTGCAGCCTTGCAGAGGGCTCAGTTAACCTATGCCCAGTCTCTCAACCCACATAAACTGCGAAATAATAAATATGCATTATTTTAAGCTGCTATGTTTGTGTAATATTGTTATGCAACAATAAATAACTAAAACAACATGTTTGTGTCACCTTTACTACTGAAGAAAATTATCACTTAGTATAGAATTCTAGGGTGGTGCATGTTTTCTTTCAACGTTTTAAAGATGTCATTCCAAGGTACTGGGCTTGTGATGTTTCTGTTGAGAAGTCAGTGGTCATTCCTTTTGTTGCTTCTTCGAAAGTAATTGATATTTTTATTCTAGCTGCTTTTAACATTTTTCAAGATTGTTATTTTGACTGTTCAGTAGTTTTACTGTGATGTGCCTAGGTAATAATTCCATTTTATATATCTTGCTTGGAATCAATAGGAATTCAATAGGATTTATTGAATAGGAAATCAATAGGAATTATTCAGATGCTGTTCTGTTCCAAACTCTCTTTTGTTCTATTTCTGAGATTCCAATTGTATATGTGCTAGATCATCTTGCCATATATTTTACTGTATCTTCTGTATGTTTGATCCTTCTAACTTACCCAGCTTAATTCTAGATATTTTCTTCTGAACTATCTTCCCATTCATGAATTATCTTAACTCTATCTAATTTGCTGTAAACTGTAAGTTCTTAATTTTATTTTAATGTTTTATTTATTTTTATTTTTTACTCTTTTATTATACTTTAAGTTCTGGGATACATGTGCAGAACGTGCAGGTTTGTAACATAGGTATACATGTGCCATGGTGGTTTGCTGCACCCATCAACCCATCATCTGCATTAGGTATTTCTCCTAATGCTATCCCTCCCCTACCCCGCCCCC
>NW_016814024.1:50388-56742 GCF_001698545.2 Rhinopithecus bieti
GTAAATTTAAGTTCTTTGTAGATTCTGGATATTAGCTCTTTGTCAGATGGATAGATTGCAAAAATTTTCTCCCATTTTATAGGTTGCCTGTTCACTCTCATGATAGCTTCTTTCGCTGTGCAAAAACTGTTTAGTTTAATTAGATCCCATTTGCCAATTTTGGCTTTTGTTGCCATTGCTTTTGTTGTTTTAGCCATGAAGGTTTTGTCCATGCCTATGTCCTGAATAGTATTGCCCAGGTTTTCTTCTAGGGTTTTTATGGTTTTAGGTCTTAATTTTAAGTCTTTAATTAATCTTGAGTTAATTATTCTATAAGATGTAAGGAAGGGGTCCAGTTTCAGTTTTCTGCATATGGCTAATCAGTTTTCCCAACACGTGAGTTTGGATTCAGTTATTAAACAGAGAATCCTTTCCACATTGCTTGTTTTTGTCAGGTTTGTCAAAGATCAGATGGTTGTAGATGTGTGGCATTATTTTGGAGGTCTCTGTTCTGTTCCATTGGTCTATATATCTGTTTTGGTACCAGTACCATGCTGTTTTGGTTACTGTAGCCTTGTAGTATAGTTTGAAGTCAGGGAGCGTGATGCCTCCAGCTTTGTTTCTTTTGCTTAGGACTGCCTTGGCTATACAGGCTCTTTTTTGGTTCCATAGGAAATTTAAAGTAGTTCATTATGATTCTGTGAAGAAAGTCAATGGTAGCTTGATGGGGATAGCATTGAATCTATAAATTACATTGAGCATTATGACTATTTTCACTATATTGATTCTTCCTATCCATGAGCAGGGAGTGCTTTTTTCCGTTTGTTTGTGTCCTCTCTTATTTCCTTGGGCTATGGTTTGTAGTTCTCCTGGAAAAGGTCCTTAACATCCCTTGGAAGTTGCATTCCTAGGTATTTTATTCTCTTTGTAGCAATTATGAATGGGAGTTCACTCATGATTTGGCTCTCTATTATTGATGTAGAGGAATGCTTATGATTTTTGCACGTTGATTTTGTATCCTGAGACTGCTGAAGTTGCTTATCAGCTTAAGGAGACTTTGGGCTGAGATAATGGGGTTTCCTAAATATACAATCACATCATCTGCAAACAGAGACAATTTGACATCCTCTCTTCCTGTTTGAATACCTTTTATTTCTTTCTCTTGGCTGATTGCCCTGGCCAGAACCTCCAATACTACATTGAATAGGAGTGGTGAGAGAGGGCATCTTTGTCTTGTGCCAGGTTTCTATGGGAACGCTTCTAGCTTTTGTCCATTCAGTATGATATTGGTTGTGGGCTTGTCATAAATGGCTCTTATTATTTTGAGATACATTCCATCAATACCTAGTTTATTGAGAGTTTTTAGCATGAAGGGGTATTGAATTTGTCAAAGGCCTTTTCTGCATCTATTGTGATAATCATGCGGTTTTCATCATTGGTTCTGTTTATGTGATGGATTACATTTATTTATTTGCATATGTTGGACCAGCCTTGCATCCAAGGGATGATCACCCCTGGACAAGCTCTTTGATGTGCTGCTGGATTAGGTTTGCCGGTATTTTATTGAGGATTTTTACATCGATGTTCATCATGGATAATGGCCTAAAATTTTCCATTTTTTTGTTGTGTCTCCACCAGGTTTTGGTATCAGGATGATACTGACCTCAAAAAGTGAGTTAAGGAGGAGTTCCTCTTTTTCTGTTGCTTGGAATAGTTTTAGAAAAAATGGTACCGGCTCCTCTTTGTACCTCTGGTAGAATTCGGCTGTGAATCCGTCTGGTCCTAAGCTTTTTTTGGTTGGTAGGCTGTTAATCACTGCCTCAATTTCAGAACTTGTTACTGTTTTATTCAGGGATTCCACTTCTTTCTGGTTTAGTCTTGGGAGGGTGTATGTGTCCAGGAATTTATCCATGTCTTCTAGATTTTCTAGTTTATTTGTGTAAAGGTGTTGATAGTATTCTGTGATGGTAGTATGCATTACTTTGGGATCAGTAGTTATCTCCCCTTTATCATTTTTTATTGTATCTGTTTCCTTCTCTCTTTTCTTCTTTATTAGTCTAGCTAGTGGTCTATCTATTTTGTTGATCTTTTCAAAAAAACCAACTCCTGGATTCACTGACTTTTTGAAGAGTTTTTCACATCTCTATCTCTTTCAGTTCTGCTCTGATCTTCATTATTTCTTGTATTCTGCTAAACACTGCTTCAGCGGTGTCCCAGAGATTCTGGTACATTGTGTCTTTGTTCTCATTGGTTTTCAATAAATTGTTTATTTCTGCCTTAATTTCGTTATTTACCCAGTAGTCACTTAGGAGCAAGTTGTTCAGTTTCCATGTAGTTCTGTGGTTTTGAGTGAGTTTCTTAATCCTGAGTTCTAATTTGATTGCACTGTGGTCTGAGAGACTGTTTGTTATGATTTCTGTTCTTTTCCATTTGCTGAGGAGTATTTTACTTCCAATTTTGTGATTGATTTTAGAATAAGTGCAATGTGGTGCCGAGAAGAAAGTATATTCTGTTGATTTGGGGTGGAGAGTTCTGTGGATGTCTATTAGGTCCACTTTGTCCAGAGCTGAGTTCAAGGCCTGAATATCCTTTTAATTTTCTGTCTTGTTGATCTGTCTAATATTGACAGTGGGGTGTCTCCCACTGTTATTGTGGGAGTCTCCCACTCTTATTGTGTAAGAGTCTAAGTCTCTCTATAGGTCTCTAAAACTTGCTTTGTGAAGCTGGGTGTTCCTGTATTGGGTGCATATATCTTTAGGATAGTTAGCTCTTCTTGTTGCATTGATCCCTTTACCACTACGTAATGCCCTTCTTTGTCTTTTTTCATCTTTGTTGGTGTAAAGTCTGTTTTATCAGAGACTAGGATTGCAACCTCTGTTTTCTTTTTTTTTTTCTTTCCATTTTCTTGGTAAATATTCTTCTATCCCTTTATTTTGAGCCTATGTGTGTCTTTGCATGTGAGACGGGTCTCCTGAATACAGCACACTGATGGTTCTTGACTCTTTATCTAATTTTATCTAAAAGTCTGTGTCTTTTAATTGGGACTTCTGTCCCATTTATATTTAAGGTTAATATTGTTATATGTGAATTTGATTCTATCATTATGATGCTAGTTGGTTAGTTTGTCCATTAGTTGATGCAATTTCTTCATAGTGTCAATGGTCTTTACATTTCGGTTAGGTTTTGCAGTGACTGGTATTGATTTTTCCTTTGCATATTTAGTGCTTCCTTCAGGAGNTTAGCATCAGGCTTAGACATTTTCGTGCATGTGCAATAGCCAGATGTATGTCCTTTTCTTTAAGAGTAGGTGAGTCATAATACTGATCAGTCAGTGCTTCAGTATCCAATCATATGTCAGTACCCTGTTGATTTCGTTATAAAAAAATAGCCCCAGAGAAAATATCTTCCAAAATAATACTCTTTCTGTACTCTGCCTGTTGTCAGCCATAGTAAAATCAAAATAAGATATTCCAGCAACATTGGCCTGAATAGGGCACAAGTACAGGTTTTCACTAAGCCTCCGAAAGCCCCATGGACTAGAGCAAGGCTGATTCAAAATGTCTCCTCCCTTCAGAAGTCAATTCAAATGGCCACTAACATCATTTTATATTTTTTCCCAGATATGCCATTTCACTTGCATAGAACCAAATATAAGAAATGTTTTTTTTTAAAAAAAAAAGATATATAAAACTTAGAACAAATTAGTCCTAGCCACACCTTTCCCAAAATAAAGCAGGGCCAAGCAAATTTGTAGAGTTCAGTTATTTTTATTCTCCTCTGTATCAGTTCCAAGTTTCCATCTTACCTTATTTCTCTGTTAAGGTCCTCCAGTACAACAATGAATAGAAGACGTGGTAACAGGCAAACTTGTCTTGTTCTCAGTCATAAAGGAAAAGCTTCTAGCAATTCATAATTTAGTATGATTTTGTTGTAGCTTTTTTCCTGTAGATAATTTTATCAGTTTAAGAAAGTTCCCTTTTATTAATAGTTTGTTTAGAGGAGATTTTACCCCTATAAATGGATATGGAATTTTATCAATTTTTTCAGCATCTATAGAGATGAACACATCATTTTGCCCTTAATTATGCTGTGATGAATTACACTGCTCAACTTCGTATTGTTAAACCAACCTTGCCTTTCTGGAGTAAACTCCACTTGGTTCAGATATATCATATTTTAATATATTGCTAGATTTGAATAGCTATTATATTATTTGGGATTTTCATGTATGTTCTTGAGTAATATTGACCTGAAATGTCTCTTGTTATATCCTACTTAGATTTTAGTATCCGTGATTTGCTGGCCTATAAAATGAATTGGGGAATGTTCTCCTTTTCTTCATATGTCACATCGTTTTAACAGATTGTCATTCTATTTTCATTAAATGTTTGGTAAAATGTACTAGTGAAGTCATTTGGGAATTTTCTGTGTATAAAGAAAACCAAAATAATGCTGTCAAAAATACTGGGAAGTATTGAGCTGAAGAATATTAAAAAGCAGGAGGACACTCTACTCCTCCCTCTGCTTGCCTGATGGCAGGACAACAATTGCCATAGACAAGGTTTTCTTCCCTCCTCTCTGCCTTTTCCTGCCTAAAGAGAGGCCCCTTTACAACGCTTGCTTATCAGCTCAGAGACAGTGGTGCCTGAAGATGTAGAAGCAGACTTTACTCTTCCCATAAACTTAACTTCTCACATTTTCCCACCTTTTGAAAGCCTGAAGATGCTCTCCTTTTTGTCTTTGCACTGTAGAATGTATGGCTCTTGGTTAAAATACTATTTAGTAAAACCCCTAGGCCACTGTCTTGAGAGAAAAGTACTTTTGAACTGAGGCCTCTCCTGTGTGATGTGTATAGCATTTGTCAATAAACTTCTGCTGGTTTTCTCTTGTTAGTCTGACTTTTATTTTCAGGGGAGTGTCTCTACTAAGACCCTATGAGGTAAAAATATAGATTTCCTCTTCTACATGTAGAAAAGCTTATAAATTTCATCTGCAAATGTTTTCTATTCTTCAGGTTTTCTATTTCTTCTTGTGTCAGGCTTTTAAACTTGTATTTTCCATAAATGTCTCTAATTCGTCTAAATTTTCAAGTTTATTGGCATAAAGTTGTATATGACAGCTTCTTCATATATTTTATGTCTAGGATGCACAGTGATATTTTATGATTTTATAAATTTTATCCATTGATTTAAAGTAATAAAAGTGTCAATAAGTATCCTTATTGATGCTTTTTTATTTTCTTCTTTCTACTTCCTCTGATTCTAATTTAGCTTCCTTTTCGTAATTTATTTATACGAGTGCTTAGCTTATTGATTTTAGCCTTCCTCTTATAATACGTGGGTTTAAAACCTCCAGCCTCCAGCTGAAAGCCAGCAAGAAACTGAGGGCCCCAGTCTGACAGCCTGAAAAGAAATGAATGCTGCAAACAACCACGTGAGTTTGGAAACAAAGTCTTCCCTGGTACAGCCTCAAAGGAAAAGCAAGCTCTGGACAACACCTTGATTGCAGCCTTGCAGAGGGCTCAGTTAACCTATGCCCAGTCTCTCAACCCACATAAACTGCGAAATAATAAATATGCATTATTTTAAGCTGCTATGTTTGTGTAATATTGTTATGCAACAATAAATAACTAAAACAACATGTTTGTGTCACCTTTACTACTGAAGAAAATTATCACTTAGTATAGAATTCTAGGGTGGTGCATGTTTTCTTTCAACGTTTTAAAGATGTCATTCCAAGGTACTGGGCTTGTGATGTTTCTGTTGAGAAGTCAGTGGTCATTCCTTTTGTTGCTTCTTCGAAAGTAATTGATATTTTATTCTAGCTGCTTTTAACATTTTCAAGATTGTTATTTTGACTGTTCAGTAGTTTTACTGTGATGTGCCTAGGTAATAATTCCATTTTATATATCTTGCTTGGAATCAATAGGAATTCAATAGGATTTATTGAATAGGAAATCAATAGGAATTATTCAGATGCTGTTCTGTTCCAAACTCTCTTTTGTTCTATTTCTGAGATTCCAATTGTATATGTGCTAGATCATCTTGCCATATATTTTACTGTATCTTCTGTATGTTTGATCCTTCTAACTTACCCAGCTTAATTCTAGATATTTTCTTCTGAACTATCTTCCCATTCATGAATTATCTTAACTCTATCTAATTTGCTGTAAACTGTAAGTTCTTAATTTTATTTTAATGTTTTATTTATTTTATTTTTTACTCTTTTATTATACTTTAAGTTCTGGGATACATGTGCAGAACGTGCAGGTTTGTAACATAGGTATACATGTGCCATGGTGGTTTGCTGCACCCATCAACCCATCATCTGCATTAGGTATTTCTCCTAATGCTATCCCTCCCCTACCCCGCCCCC
>NW_016814024.1:59718-101776 GCF_001698545.2 Rhinopithecus bieti
TGAGTTCTAATTTGATTGCACTGTGGTCTGAGAGACTGTTTGTTATGATTTCTGTTCTTTTCCATTTGCTGAGGAGTATTTTACTTCCAATTTTGTGATTGATTTTAGAATAAGTGCAATGTGGTGCCGAGAAGAAAGTATATTCTGTTGATTTGGGGTGGAGAGTTCTGTGGATGTCTATTAGGTCCACTTTGTCCAGAGCTGAGTTCAAGGCCTGAATATCCTTTTTAATTTTCTGTCTTGTTGATCTGTCTAATATTGACAGTGGGGTGTCTCCCACTGTTATTGTGGGAGTCTCCCACTCTTATTGTGTAAGAGTCTAAGTCTCTCTATAGGTCTCTAAAAACTTGCTTTGTGAAGCTGGGTGTTCCTGTATTGGGTGCATATATCTTTAGGATAGTTAGCTCTTCTTGTTGCATTGATCCCTTTACCACTACGTAATGCCCTTCTTTGTCTTTTTTCATCTTTGTTGGTGTAAAGTCTGTTTTATCAGAGACTAGGATTGCAACCTCTGTTTTCTTTTTTTTTTTTCTTTCCATTTTCTTGGTAAATATTCTTCTATCCCTTTATTTTGAGCCTATGTGTGTCTTTGCATGTGAGACGGGTCTCCTGAATACAGCACACTGATGGTTCTTGACTCTTTATCTAATTTTATCTAAAAGTCTGTGTCTTTTAATTGGGACTTCTGTCCCATTTATATTTAAGGTTAATATTGTTATATGTGAATTTGATTCTATCATTATGATGCTAGTTGGTTAGTTTGTCCATTAGTTGATGCAATTTCTTCATAGTGTCAATGGTCTTTACATTTCGGTTAGGTTTTGCAGTGACTGGTACTGATTTTTCCTTTGCATATTTAGTGCTTCCTTCAGGAGCTCTTGTAAGGCAGGCCTGGTGGTGAGAAAATCTCTCAGCATTTGCTTGTCTGTAAAGGATTTTTTTTCTCTTCGCTTATGGAGCTTAGTTTGGCCGGATATGAAATTCTGCGTTGAAAATTCTTTTAAGAATGTTGAATGTTGGCCCCCACTCTTCTCTGGCTTGTAGGGTTTCTGCAGAGAGATCTGCTGTTAGTCTGATGGGCTTCCCTTTGTGGGTAACCTGACCTTTCTCTCTGGCTGCCCTTAACATTTTTTCCTTCATTTAAACTTTGGTGAATATGACAATTATATGTCTTGAGGTTGCTCTTCTCAAGGAGTATCTTTGTGGTATTCTCTGTATTTCCTGAATTTGAATGTTGGCCTGTCTTGCTGGGTTGGGGAAGTTCTCCTGGATAATATCCTGAAGAGTGTTTTCCAGCTTGGTTCCATTCTGCCTGTTACTTTCAGGTACACTAATCAAATGTAGGTTTGGTCTTTTCATATAGACCCATATTTCTTGGAGGCTGTGTTCATTCCTTTTCATTCTTTTTTCTCTATTCTTGTCTTCATGCTTTATTTCATTCAGTTGATCTTCAATCTCTGATATCCCTTTTTCTGCTTGATTGATTTGACTATTGTTACTTGTGTATGTTTCCCAAAGTTCTCATGCTGTGTTTTTCAGCTCCATTAGGTCATTTATGTTCTTCTCTAAACTGGTTATTCTAGTTAGCAATTCGTCTAACCATTTTTCAAGGTTCTTAGCTTCCTTGCATTGAGCTAGAAGATGCTCCTTTAGCTTGGAGGCGTTTGTTATTACCCACCTTCTGAAGCCTACTTCTGTCAATTTGTGAAACATTCTCTGTCCAGTTTTGCTCTCTTGCTGGTGAGGAGCTGCGATCCTTTGGAGGAGTAGAGGCTTTCTGGTTTTGGGAATTTTCAGCCTTTTTGTGCTGGTTTTTCCTCATCTTCATGGATTTATCTACCTTTGGTCTTTGATGTTGGTGACTTTGGGTTGGGGTTTCTGTGTGGACATCCTTTTTGTTGATGTTGATGCTATTTCTTTCTGTTTGTTAGTTTTCCTTCTAACAGTCAGGCCCCTCTGCTGCAGGTCTGCTGAAGTTTGCTGGAGGTCCACTCCAGACCCTGTTTTCCTGGGTATCACCAGCAGAGGCTGCAGAACAGCAAAGATTGCTGACTGTTCCTTCCTCTGGAAGCTTCGTTCCACCAGGTGCCAGCCAGAGCTCTCCTGTATGAGGTGTCTGTTGATCCCTGTTGGGAGGTGTCTCCCACTCAGGAGGCATGGGGGTCAGGGACCCACTTGATGAGAAAGTCTGTCCCTTAGTAGAGCTTGAGCACTGTGCTGGGAGATCCACTGCTCTCTTCAGAGCCAGCAGGCAGGAATGTTTAAGTCTGCTGAAGCTGCACCCACAGCCGCCCCTTCCCCTAGGTGCTCTGTCCCCAGGAGATGGGAGTTTTATCTATAAGCCTCTGACTGTAGCTGCTTCCTTTCTTTCAGAGATGTCCTGCCCAGAGAGGTGGAATCTAGAGGGGCAGCCTAGCTACAGTGGCTTTGCTGAGCTGCAGTGGACTCTGCCCAGTTCAAACATCCTGGTGGCTTTGTTTACACTGTGAGGGAAAAACTGCCTACTCAAGCCTTAGTAACGACAGACGCCCCTCCCCCCACCAAGCTTGAGTGTCCCAGGTAAACTTCAGACATAATCCCATAGTCCCATATTTTATATGGGACTGTGCTGGCAGTGAGAATTTCAAGCCAGTGGATCTTAGCTTGCTGGGCTCTGTGGGGGTGGGATCCTCTGAACTAGACCACTTGGCTCCCTGACTTCAGCCCTCTTTCCAGGGGAGTGAATGGTTCTATCTTGCTGGTATTCCAGGCACCACTGGTGTATGGAAAAAAATAAAACTCCTGCAGCTAGCCAGGTGTCTGCCCAAATGGCTGCCCAGTTTTGTGCTTGAAACCCAGGGCCCTGGTGGCATAGGCACCCAAGGGAATCTCCTGATTTGCGAGTTGCAAAGACTGTGGGAAAAGGGTTGTATCTGGGCCAGACTGCACTGTTCCTCACAGGACAGTCCCTCACAGCTTCCCTTGGCTAGGGGAAGGAGTCTTCCGACCCCTGTGCTTCCTGAGTGAGGCGACACCCCACCCTGCTTTGGCTCGCCCGCCGTGGGCTGCACCCACTGTCTAAGCAGTCCCAATGAGATGAGCTGGGTACCTCAGTTGGAAATGCAGAAATCACCTTACTTTTGCATTGATCTCACTGCAAGCTGCAGACCAGAGCTGTTCCTATTCGACCATCTTTCCAACCACCAGTTTTAATTTTTTGTTGTCTTTTCATTTCTGAAATTTATTTTCATTCTTTTATATGTTTCCAATTATATATCAATTTTCTCCATTTTAATTTCTGCTTCTGAGCACAGTAAAAAGTATTTTAAACTGTGTAATTGATGATTCCTTATCTGTTGTTTCTGCTGGTTTTCTTTTAGGTGATCTTGTCTCTTATGCATCTGGCTAATTTTTTGTTTGCCAGACATTGTATTTATTTATTTATTTTAATTTTTTTTATTATTATTATACTTTAAGTTCTAGGGTACATGTGCACAACGTGCAGGTTTGTTACGTATGTGTACCTGTGCCATGTTGGTGTGCTGCACCCATCAACTTGTCAGCACCCATCAACTCGTCATTTACATCAGGTATAACTCCCAATGTATTTATAAAATATTCATAGAAATTATGTGAGGCCTAGGAAACTATTAGCCTCTTCCAAAGTAGATTTTCATTTGCTTCTGCCTTTATCTGAGGATTAAGGTAATTCAGTATCACTGCAATCCACTCAGGGATCGAAAATGAATTGAGCTACAGTCTTTGTGAAAGCTTGTTGTATCAGGTATACCCTTACTCCTAGGATATAGCCCTTCTATGGTCCCAAGGCCTCAGAGAGCTCTGAATGTCAAACTGTGTTTCTCTACACTTATAATGCTATCAAAAGCACCATTCAACCTTTTAGGTTCTTAGTCACCTGCTACGGAAATGGCAGCTATCCCAAGGGAAAACTGGCCCCAAACCCTGCCTCGCTCCCTGAGAATCTATCTTCCTGTGGTTTCTGGCCCAGTAATTCTCTGATCTATTTGTTTGTATTATTACTTTTAGCTATCTTATCTGGTACTTTCGAGAATATCATTTTAATATGAAGTGTGTATGTGTTTGTGTGTGTTCATGAGTGTGTGTGTCAGCTTTTCTTAGTTGTCTTCAGCAGGAGGGCTAGTCTTAATCAACTAGGCCAACCTTACCAGAAATGGGAGCTCTGTACCCAGACTCATCATAATCATCACTTTAATTCATCTGTGACCTCCATACCCCAAGTCCTCTGCTCTTTCCTCTTAACTTGCATCACAACCCAGATGGTATCCCTTCTACTCCATCCTCATTCTGCTTCCGAATCTTTCAGAGTCTCTGTAAAATACAGGAGAGCTGTAAGTTCATCCACAGCACAGCTCATGTATTTGTTTACACTGAAGAATATCTCAATTCTAAACTCCAATGAAGAAAACCTTAATTTTCTCTTGACTGACTCCACATACAGATTTTATCAGTTGTCCAATTTAGCCAGCACTCAGAGACGTTCTGCTTTTACTTTTTTCTGTGAAATGGCAGGCATATATCCAGCTCTCTGACAAGTAGGGAACTAGATGTGAAAATGTCTTTAAAACTGCAATGCTCTATACAGATATTGTTGTAGGAGTTATTAAGAAATTATTTTAGGCAGATAGATAGGAAAAGTGGTCCTTGGAAACTTTTCCTTTTTAAAGCAGCTCTTAGAGCCAGGCCAGCAACTTTTGATATGCAAATGCAAGCCATTAGAAATGGTCCACCCAATCATGGCGATCCCGGCAGGCCTTGCCCCACATGTTCCTGGCAACATGGCTGCCCTCACGTATCCCCACGTGTGTAGAACATCATGGTGCCCTGTGTTTGCATATTAAAAGGTTAGGGTGGGAGGGCCAGCTTTTCGGGGCTACGTGAATGACATGCCTGGTCAAACCAATCCCCAGAGCCCTGTGCAAATCAGACACCACCTCCTCCAGCCTACTCACAATACTGGCTGGTATGGTAGCGCTTGGGGTCTCCTCTCTCGGCTTTGAAGTCCCCTTCCCTCTGTCTCTGTACAGGGGGAGGGGGACTCTTCCTTCTTTCTTCTTCCTTCTTTCTTGCTATTAAACTCTCTGCTTCTTAAAACCACTCCATGTGTGTCCATGTCATTTTATCCAAACTGGCACGAGGACCAAGAACCCCGGTGTTCCTCCATTCATGAGAGCTGTATCAATATGAAGTCATAGAGGCAATTCTACACCTTTTACATTGACCACTTTTGCTTCTCTATCTCTTCTCCTACTACTCAAAAAGTAGAATACAACATCTTTGCTTTTCATCTCTAATTTAAACATTTTTTAAAGTACCTAACTTTAAACAATTTAGCAAATTTATTACTCCACCTTTTACCACCCTAAATCTAGAGTAAGTAGATTTACCCAGTTAAAGGAGTAACTTTAACTTTTAAAAAGTAGTAATTTTGGCCAGGCGCCGTGGCTCACGCCTGTAATCCCAGCACTTGGGAGGCTGAGGCAGGCAGATCACGAGGTCAGCAGATCGAGGCCATCCTGACTAACACTGTGAAACCCCGTCTCTACTAAAAAATACAAAACAAGATTAGCTGGGTGTGGTGGCGGGCGCCTGTAGTCCCAGCTACTTGGGAGGCTGAGGCAGGAGAATGGCGTGAACCCGGGAGGCGGAGCTTGCAGTGAGCCAAGATAGCGCCACAGCACTCCAGCCTGGGCGACAGAGGGAGACTCCGTCTCAAAAAAAAAAAAAAAGTAATTTTACTATTATACTATTATAATAATATTTTCTCAAGATTATTTCAGCTATGTTGAGGCAGAGTAAAGTATGCCAAGCACAAGATAAGCGCTATTTACTAGCTAAATTCAAATAACTAAATTAATAATTTGCTTTTTATATAACCAGATGGATTCTATATGGTCATATCAAACAAAAGAAGTTTTAAAGTCTCTCAGATGTAATTCAGAATTTTTTTTAACATCGTGGTTTTTTTTTCATTAGATATCTCTCGAAGGTCGTAAGTATTGATCTAACTCACTCTAATAGCCTTCATTAGTATAAATATAATGCAATTTATTCAATCATTGCTCTATATGCACAGATTGTTTACAGATTTTTTGTCAATAAAAACAGTGGTGCAACAAATAGTATTGAATATACCCATTTGTTCAAAGAGGATCAATTCCTAGATAGTACACGAGTGTTGTTTAGTCAATGGTACCAAGTAATCACCCACCTCTAGCAGAACCTCAAACACACTCTTAACAAAAGTTTGAGTCCACTATTTAGTCCTGCATTACTGTCACCAAAGGCAAAGTTATGTCAGCAAACTTATCTAGTGTGTAATCCTGTTGCCCTTGCCTTTCAAAGATCCTCATCTTTTAAAAAAATAAAAAAATAAAAACAACAGAACTTACACTGCTTTTCATCAAAAACTCTACAATGATTCCATAGGATACCAGCAGTGTAAACATCAACCTTTGCTTTCACTCACATCTCATTTTCAACTCAGGTAGAAAACTCAGAACGGGTCATAGCAACTGTGATCACGGTCTCTGCCTGGACTACCAAGATTTAATTTCTTCAGGCCTGCTGCTGATTTTCCTAGCCCTGTCAATTCCCTAGTGATGTGACACTTTCATTGGTTCACACCTGTTGGCTTTGCTTAAGCAGTTAGTTTATCCAGCCACAAACCTGTTATTTCTTGGCTCTGAAATTTCCTGTCTGATACTGTTCATACTTTCTCTTCCCTTTCCCCTTCCCTCAATTCCAATTCCTTTTCCTTATTATGGTACTATTCTGATTAGAAAAGTTTTAATTTTTTTTCTTTCCAATAAGTTGTTTCCATGACCTATGCCATCAACAAATGCCACTTATGGGCTCCTCTGGATTGTTTTCCACCACTATTAAATTATTTCCAGTAAGTAAACACTGAACTGGCAAGGTAATACCAGTAGTATTAGTGAGCCTTACATACTACCTTTGTTCTGGGCCCTCAAATTGTGTGGCAAACCACTATTTCAGTATCTATGTCACTGAAGGGGTTCAGAGTATGTCTCTGTAGCATAAAACATTATTTTGAGAAGACATTTGAATTTCTAAAATCCCTTATCTGCCTAAAAGTAGAGCTTCCCAAAGAACTCAGAAGAACTCGACTGTCATAAATCCTCCTCTTGGGAGAAACCAGGGAAGACTGACTCTTATCACCAGAGATTGAGAAGTCTCCACACCACAGCTAAACAGATATTGTCACAGAAACGCTCTTATCTCCCATTTATTCTCCCAAGGGCTTATTTGTCTTTCCAATAAAAGTCATTTGTTTTCCATGAATACCCTTTCTCTCTCTCCCCTTCCCCTATTAAGATGGTATATAAGCTCCAAATGCAACCTCTTTGAGTCATATTTCTTTGTGAACTCCCACATGCACATGCATGTTGGTGATTAAAAGCTGTCTTTTATCTTCCTTATCTGTCTCTTGTCAGTTGAGTTCATAGGCCCCAGTCACTAAACCTAACAGGGTAAAGGAAAAGAGTTTCCTTCTTGACATCACAAAATAAGAGGAAAATACAAAGGAAACATGGAAAACGCAAAGGTTTTGTAGAAGTAGAAATAAGAGGTAAATGTAGACTGGCTGTATTCCTCCAATCTACCTCTACTATTATATTCCTGAAATCCCCCTAAAACAGAAAGTTTAAATAAATCTGATTAGTGCAATTAGGAATAGACACCAGAATGAATTATTGAAACTTCATAACTAAAGATGTTACTTAAAATCCACAGTTTTTTTTTTTCAATTACATATAGAAAAGAAATTTAGGGTCTATCTTCCTTCCAGGAATCAAACTGGACAAGTTGGCACCTGTGTTGCTCTTCTCTAAATGAAAACTGTTAATTTTCATAATATCATAGTTTTCAATTAAGTGCCTCAATTGTTCTCCAGAAATACTCCATGCAGTATTTCTTATTTTTAAAAAATTCTCTTCAATTTCACATTTAGAGAGGGTCCGTTATGAGGGCTTGGCCCAAACGAGCAACTAACTAATATGAACAAAGATAATTCTGACTGGGATGCTGCTTAATTTGGCCCCTTTCGGTGACCATAGAAGTACAGCATTCAGATCTCCCTTTCAGAGCCCTGCTCAGAGGAGGAGCATAATTTGCTGACAGCCTACAGCTGCAATACCTTCAGATCCACTGTGGCATCCATGCCAAGGCTGTGCTTACCCCAGGCCAATGGCAAAGCACAGTGAGAGAACTAGAGCTGGGCTATTCCTGCCTGACAGGGAACCTCTCCTATGTGCAGTCTGTGCTCTGGGGCTCCCCGTCAGCCTGGCTGAGACTTTCTCAGAGCTGCATTGCCATCAGAGTCTCTCCCTACCCACCCTTCCTTCCTTCCTCTCTCTTTCCACAGGAGTCAGACCTGCCTCCCCGTCTGAAGGTTCTCTCTGCCTACTCTTGCTTACTGCCCATTTATCCATCAAAATGAGCCTCTCCAAATAAGTCATTTTACATCTAATCCCATATTCTAGGAGGACCTGAGCTGACTCAGTCCCCAATTACCACAAATCCTGAGGCACAGTGGCTTGTTTTTGCATACCATCAGGTATGGCACAGACCAAACATATCTCTCTAGATACTACAAAAATTCCTAAGAGTAATAAAAGCTATCATTCATTCATTAATTTCCATGTGCCAGACACTGTGTTCAATTATTTTTGTAAGTAATTTCAGTTAAGCCTCATAGCAACTATATAAGATAGGTAATATTATCACGATTTTATGGTGATATACCCAAGGATGTATTGCTACTCATGTTTTTAAAAAAGCAACTGGCATTTAAATTCAATTCTATCTAATTTAAAAACAGATGTTCTTACCTACATTATAGTGCCTACTAGCAGTAACACTCATCATGACTCTGAATGTCAGCTAGTATTAAGTATACCAGTCACTGGGCTACACATTTTTATGTGTTACTTCATGCAATACTCAAAACAACCTCATGAAGGGGGTATTATTACTCTAACTATTATTATTATAATTTTCCATTTCACAGATCAGAAAAGTGAAGACATTAAGAAATAACCAGTCTATCACAGACAGAGTATTGTTTCCTGGGGCAGTTAAATTAAAGGAGTTGTTCTGCCATAGTAAATGGTAGGACAAACTTAGATTAACATTTTACTAAACTGTGATTTGTTTAACGGCAGTGTCATTTACACGTTTTCTTCAAGATTCTGGCCTTGGGACTTATATGCTAAACATTCCAAGGCCCTCTCTTAGTTCTCTTGGGCCTTCTTTTTTGAGCCTTCGACATTGTTGGTCAGGAGAGCTTCTGATCCATTGTATAGCCAATGTTACTTCGTAGCTCCAGGGTACTTTATAAACAAAAGTTAATTCAGAAAATTGTCCACCAGCAAATGAATCTGGTGTCCTAGATAACACAGCTCAGAGTTTGTTAATACAGGGTATGGGTGAGACAGAGTTGATTTGGCTTTCTGCATGGTTTGGAAGCTATTCTCTTATGTTCTTTCCTGAACTGTATATTAACTATAAATAATGTACCATCATATAATGGTTAATACATACTTTTCCACAGAAATATGCTTGGATTTCTTTTCTTCCCTCTGAAGTGATCACCACCCACACCAACCCACTAGTAAGATTAAATATTCTTTAACAAGAAAATAATAAAAGCTGAATAAATGCCTTCCAGCATCAAAAAAATTTCAGCAGAAGCAGTAGGAAAAAAATTCCGAGTTCAGCTTTTGTGATTACCTTTAAGACACAGGAGGGTCATTCTTGTTCCTTCAAGAGGTTTCTGGATGTTTTCTGTAAATCCAGGTTGCTGCCCAAAGAGTGTCAGTGGGTGGGTAAGTGTGGAAGGGGTGGGGAATAAAAACAAAGGATATTTCAAGACTGAGTGAGGGCGGCGGTGTAGTCAAGGATTTCTGAGTCTCTGTGCATGAACTACAATACTCCTGGTGGCTATGGAGCACCTCGCCTGCTGATGGCTCAACACGTCTCCAAACGATATACAGTATAGCAAAGTCTCAGACTAGAGTTTCAAAGACACCATGGGACTCAATCAATCCTCAGAATCATGAGCTATGTAAATAGGGCAGGCACCTAACTCGGTAGGAGGACAATAAAGGCAATATACGAAACATGAAAATATGAATACCCATGGTTTTTTCTGCCACTCAAAAATCACTGCTTACATAATATAGTTGTCATTTCACACTTGTGGAGGGATTGGTTCCAGGACCCTGAGGATACCAAAATCCAATGATACTCAAGTTCCTGACACGAACTAGTATAGTATTTTCATATAACCTATGCACATCTTCCTGTATACTAAATCATCTCTAGATTACTTATAATACCTAATACAATGTAAATGCTATGTAAATAGTTGTTATACTGTATTGTTTAGGGAATAATAACAAGAAAAAATGTCTGCTTGTCAGTACAGATGCAACCATCCATTTTATTTTTTTCAAATATTTTCAATTTATGGTTGGTTGAATGCACAGATGTGGAACCCACAGATATGGAGGGTAGGCTGTATTTTATTTTGGGTAAGGTGCAGTTGTTACTTAGCAACAGGTAACTGTACAGGCAGATGAGGTAAGATGGGGGTGCTTCCAGGTTGAAGAAAGTTGAAAGCCATGGAATTGCAAAATAGTCTCATATATAATGAGAATGCTAAGTGATATCTCTCCAGTACACACTTCTACATGAATCTTTTGGCAAATTATATTACATAGCTCCAAACCAACTAACCCAGGTGTAATTTTTTAAAAAATCATGCTATTTAAGGAGATGATGCCATTCTAAGGAAATCTTGTTTGGACATAATTTCTTTGTTAATTCTTTAAAACTCAAATAATGAATATCTGAAGTTACTGTTGCATTTATCTTCAATTTGTATTTATTATATTGTGTATTAATAGTTCTTAGAAAGCACAGTGAACATGAAGCGAGGGCAGGCACCTAACTGGGTAGGAGGACAATAAAGGCAATATATGATATGTGAAAATACGAATACCCATGACTTTTCCCCACTCAAAATCACTGCTTACATCAATCCCAAATTGTCATGCTACAATTTAAGCTGATTTCTTGTTATGCTTTCCTCACTGGAACTCAAGAAGGTTTAGTCTCCTTTGTTGTGTTTTAAAGATATTTTAAAATTTCCTCTTGATCTTTCCTTTGGTTGACTAGGAAGCTCAGCCTCCCCAGCATGTTACCATGTTTTATACATAACCTTTTAATCACCCTCTGGCTCCCTGGGAGCTTTATCCAAGTTCTTCTTGCCTCTCATTATAGGTTGCCTATAGCTGCCTAAGAAACCACCCCAAACACAATGGCATTAAAACAGCAACAGCCATTTTTTAATATTATATTTCACGGGCCTGGCGGTTGACTGGGCTTGGCTAGCTGGTTTCCTCTTGAGGGTCTCTTAAGTGGTTGCAGTCAGATGGATGCTGAAACTGGAGTTCTCATGAAGGTGTCCTTACCCGTGTATCTGGTGGTAAATGCTGGCTGCTAACTAGGACCTCAGCTGGAGTTGTAGGCCAGAACACCCACATGTGGCCTATCCCTGGTGCCTGGGTTGGGTTTCAAGAGGGAGCCTCTCAAGAAAGACAGAAAGCCAGGCCAATGCTGTCTCATCCTTTAAGATGAAATAATTTAATATGTAGTTTAGGTATAATCACGAAGAATAATTTTCTTTGCATTTTATTTGTTAGAAGCAAACCACTATGGCCAGGCCATGTTCAAGGGGAAGGGGATTAGACTTCACCTCTTGATGGGAGGAGTGACAAAAATGTGCAGTCATGTGTTAAGCATGACACATCTCTGGAGTTGGGGAACGCATTGTCCTTTCAGGGTATAGGAAACAAGTGGGGACAGTCATAAGGAGCTAGAGTCAGAATGCAGAGACTCTATCAGGAATCTCAGGGATACTTGTGGTCATGGCCAGAGAAAAGGTAGGAAGGAGCCCATAAATAACAAGTCCACCGCAGGGGAGGTCATTACAGTCATTACAAGTTGCTCTAGCAAAAAGGTGACCCCAGATGGATCCTGGACCTGAGGATAGAGGTTGCTTAATGTGAGGGTGAGCCCTGCATGGCAAGGAGAAAGAGCCCAGAGGAGCGGTAGTCAAAATCGAAGAGCACTCAGAGACCCACTGAGTGATGAGTATGAGGTAAGTGCCATTTTCAGGACTACAACTGTGGAATCACCCAGGCCTGGCTCAAGGCGCACAGGAAGCTTCCTGTCACAACACGCACCTCTGACCACCAGCATCTTAGTAACGAACATCGTTGCCTGAGAGAAAGTACAAGCCCACCCAGAAGGGATAAGGCTACTCTTGGCTGGCTGAGTTTCTGAGAAGTTGTCATAGGCAGTTGTGGTTGTTGAGTACCCCAGACTCCTGCTTCTCGAGAGAAACAAATGAGTTCTACTGAGATTCTTCGATTCATATTCATTCAGATAAAGAGAGAAAGAGGCCAGGCAGGAGGTAGAGGCAGTGAGTTCTAACTCCTGATGCAAGGAGGCTGCCTGCACTCAGCGATGCGCACTGTTGGGACCATGGTATCTGCAGGCAGATCTTTAAATTTCATGCTCACCCTAATAACAGAAATGAGACTTCATTGTGAATTCGTATTTAGATTATAATCTCATGTCCAAACCTACACACACGCACAGCCTTTCTTCCTGTTTCTTTTTCTTTAACAGCGGCTTCTTCTGTGAAATATGTGCAGCTCCTGTAAGAACTGGTGCCATGGTTACCATTATGTGTGAGTGAGTTGTCACGCTGATTGAATATAGTGACACCATTCCTTTATTGTTCATTCAGACAGTGTTTATGAACATTGGGCCAGACAGGGAACTTGGTACAGCTGCACTGGCAAAGATGCATAAGGTAGAGTCCTGTCCCCCAGGAGTGACAATTGAGAAATAGGACTTGAAAAATCATTCACACCACAACCTGCAAGTGTAGAGGACATTTAGCTTCTTTGTGTCTATAACTAATCGGATACCCTCCTGTGAGTGAGCAGGAAAGCCAATTAGTTAAAGCTGCAGTATGGTTCAAATATAACCTCTAACACTTCCTCCTGCCACCCTCCCTAAGACGCTACAGCAGTCAGGGTCCCAGGAGTAGGATACTGTCCAAACCAGGAACTTTTGAGAGTAAAACAGGATGCTGAAATAATTACACTGGAATAATTGGAATAGACTGGGACTGTCTGGGGGCAAACCAGTACAGAAAGTCATTCTATCCAGATGGAAACCACATTCAAAAGGGGTCCATTTAACTAAGGGTCTATTTTTCAAAGGTTAAGAGAAGCTAACAAGAGATGGGAAAGCACCTAAAGCCCACAACAGTGGGAGGATGCTGCCACCCCTAAGCCTAAAAGAGTGAAAGGAGATAAGAGTTCCAGAGCCTGGTGAGGCTTATGGCTATGGGAGAGGGCTGCTCATCAGAGGCTGTGACCTTCATTAGGGGAATGCAGTCCCCTTTAACCCACTGTCAGGTACGGAGGGAGCAGGAAGAAAATAAGCCCAATCTTTCTACCCACACTCTTGCCTTCCTGCTCGTGACTTCCATTAGCCAAAGGCAGCCAGAAGCCAGAAGTCAAGGGAGCCAGTAGGTGCAGAAAAGGGTGAAAATGGATCCTGCGTGGGAGTAGAGAAAAGAATATCTAACACACTATTATTCAATGGGATGGGACTAGGGGGACTAATGCATCCTCATGATGGCAGGAAGAGCTTGAGTTCCTCAGGCATGGTGACCTCTGCCTCCAAAGCAATAAGGAGAACACCTTAGTCCCCTTTTGAATGGACTATTTACTGTGTTCCCACTATCCAGTGAGGCCTGTGGGTGGTATATCTCTGGTTTGCTAACCCTCTCAGCTTGTTTCCAACTCAGTGGTGGCTTGGCTTCACTTCAACTCCCACTGGTTACTGACCAATCCCTGGGTCTCTGCCAAGTGCTCCATCATGCCTGCTGGCCCAGATATCTACCCCAAGACTCAGGAAAGTTGTTCTTCATTCTGTCCCAGGGGATCCCTAGGAAAAGTCCATGGATTCTCAACTCCAAGTCTATGGTTAACTCCAAGTCTAGGAGGTGAACACTGGCAGTATCACAAAGTTTAACCTAGGGGCTTCCTCTGTCCAGCCATGCTGTGCCTCATTCACTCTTGGTGTTACTCTAATTTCTCTAAATCCCCTCACCATCTCCTTACTGACACCTTGAGTGAAAACAATCAGGGACACGTAACAATTTGGTTTGATCTCCATTTTCCTTTTACCTCTTTCTTCTTCCCATGTTCTTCTGGGAGGGAAAGGGGTTCAGCTGTCTCTTAGTTCCCTGGGTCATATTCTCCTTCTAGTAGTGAGCAGCAAGACTCACGGCTTTGCTGTGGATTCAGTGTGTTTTAGTTCTACTCTGGGTCCTTGAGGCTGGATATGCTATCTTGTAAAAAGGGAATGAGCTTTAAAAACTGAGCAAATCATTTTTTAAGACTATAGCCTGACTTACAAGGCCGTTGCCCTGCTGCACAATCATATTTTGCAAATATGGTCATGCTCTTTCTATATTCCTTAACATTTCTTAACCCTAACACATACCCAGACACACATACACACACATAGCTTCAAAAATATTTCTAGGTACTTGGGTATCATGAGCCAACTAGAGTACAATCACATGCTCAGGAAGGCAGAATAGAAAATTACATCAATATTTGTAAAATATTAATCCCCTTAAATTTTAATTTTTTGTTTCCAGCTATATTCTGGAAGCTTGGGCTTTAAAGTGAAGAGCATCGTACCTGGGCCAGGGCAGCAGTACATGAAGCAATGTATGAACCTGGATTTGAGCCTTGTCTCTGCCTCTCATTAGCCATATAACCTTAAGCAAGTCGTTTCACCTGTCTGAGCTTCACTTTCCTCCTGTGTAAAATGAGGACCTAACACCTGCCCTCAATGTTGTGCTGAAGGTGACATGAGCTGGCAGAGAGCCTGGTTCATTGTAGGTGTTCAAGTGGCATTCACTTCCTGCCCTCAGAGCTAACCCTAAGTGAGAACAGACATACAGGCCCCAGAGTCATTTGAAAATAGCGGGACTAGAATTTCTGGACCTAAGATTTTTGGTGTCATGCAATTGAGCAAGATGGGATGGGAGCTAGACTTGACTGAGTATTCCCCATGAGAAAGATGCAGTCACAGAGCTCTGTTAGCCTTTAGAAATGGTCTCATCACCAATGCATAGGAGAAAAGGAGGGTCAGAGAGATTCAATAATTTGCCTGAGTCCTATACCCCTTGTGAGTAGACTTCAAAGCTCTTTTCACTAGAAATATATCTTTCTTGAAACAAATTGTCTGCATTAGTGGACACTGTGGTGCTCTGTCCAGATCCTCTTCGCAGGGTCAATGCCCCCATCCCCAGCTGCTGGAACGATCAGCTGCAGATGATTCACACAGCTGCACCCCTTCACACCAAGTACCCTTGGCTATGAGAAACAGCCTGCCCAAGTTTATGCCTCCTCCAGGTAGTTCAGCTTCAGTGTCTGATTTGGAGATTCAAAAGCCTGGCCCCATAAACCTCAATGTGGCATAACTTGAAGGGCGTTCCCTGCTCTAGCACTCCCCATAGGATCAACTGAGGCTTCTGTAGCAACCCCATCATGAGTCTTCTGCCTCAGTCCTGCCTTCCTCACTTCCTTCTGGGTGTATTTCCCCAGAGCACAACCCAGTAAACCTTCCACACACAACTCTGTCTCAGAATCCATTTCCAGGGAATGCAATCTGAGGTGTAGACTTAAACCTGAGTGTTTGGGGGGGAAAAAATTCCCAAAATATACGAGGCCTCAATCCCCAAATCTTTTCTCAAATATGTTGTTCAAAAGATGGTATAAAAAGTGACTAGTAGAAGTGGAATGGGAGTGGGCAGTTCCTAGGAGGAGGAATAACTAAGAGGAGAGTGCTATGAGGGACAAAGTCCCAGGAGTAAGGGAGGAAAAGAGGATGCCCAAAGTGTTCCCTGTTCCAATGGTATGCTTTGCACTTTTGCAATTAATAAAAGGTCTTCTGAATGTGGCAGCTCTGCTTGGTGTCCATACATAAAGGATCTGATTACAGGCAAGGTAATCAGCTGTAGGGTAAGAAGAAAATGAAAATAAAATTAACCAATTACAATGTTAACAATAATAGTAATAGTTAACACTTATATAGTGCTTTCTACATTGCAGGCTATGTTAGTCCATTTACACTGCTATAAATAAATAACTGAGGCTGGGAATTTTATGAAAAAAAAAGAGGGTTATTTGGCTCATGGTTCTGCAGGCTATATAGGAAGCATGGTGTCAGCATCTGCATCTAGTGAAGGCCTCAGAAAGCTTCCAATCATGGCAGGAGGTGAAGGGGTAGCAGGCACATCACATAGCAAGAGAGCAAGAGAGAGAGGGAGGAGGTGCCAGGCTCTTTCAAACAACTAGATCTTGTGTGAACTCATAGAGTCAGAACTCACTCATTACCAAGAAGACAGCACCAAGCTATTCATGAAGGATCCGCCTCCATGACCCAAACACCTCCCACTGGGCCCACCTCCAACACTGGAGGTCACATTGCAACATGAATTAGGAGGAGATGAACATCCAAGCAATATCATAGGCATTGTTCTAAATGCTTTATACATATTAATTTGTTTAACCTTAGAAAAATAACCATATTAAATGGTCACTAGTATTATCACCATGATGAGAAAATGGAGGCATAGGAAGGCTAGTAACTTGTACAAGGTCATGCAGCTAGTGAGCTGGGCTTTTACCCAGATTATTTGGCTCCAGGGCTGTTACTCACAACCATTGTGCTCTGAGGGGGAAAAGCCACTCCCTCCTGTAGAAGAGTAATCATCACAGAAATTCAGTCCTGGTACCTAGTCCAGAAGCCACCAGTCCCAGAAACCACAATGGTAGCCCAAAGATGCCACCATCAATCCTTATTTCCCAATCCTGTTGAAGATTGACGTCTTAGCTAGTGAGAAAGAAGAGCTTCTCTTCATTATGTGCCCTAGACTGTTTTAGCTAGAGATTTATTTATTGGGGAATGTAAATATCTTATTTTATATGTAGCATAACGCCATTTGAAAGAAATGGTCTCAGCTCCAAGCCCGGGCCATTGGAGGGGGGCAGTGGTAAATGGATACCTCAGTGATATTGTTGAGAACATTACTTTGCACAAAATAAATGAAGGGAAAGCCTCCCATGTGGTTTGGGGATCCACCCGTAATTGACAGTCATCTCCAGAAAGTCCTTCAAAGAGTCATCATCAGTCATAGAACTTACATTCCAATGGAGAGTGGTTGGCCCATTTGTCACCTACATCAGTTAATTTAACCAAAGTTTTCTCCATTAACCTCTGCTGAGAAGCCCAGGAGAGGCACTACTCAACCAGCGTTTGATCATTTAATGGCATCTTATCCTTACTGCTGTTGTTCCTGTAATAAATTTGGAGTAAGCATTGATTTGTCAAAGGTCTGGAGTTAATTTTATACATACCAGAATATTGTAGTGGATGAAAGGTCGGAGACACTGTGAAGTAGCAAAAGGTGTATATCAATTATCTATTTCTGTGTAACAAGCGACTCCAAAACCTAGTGGTTTAAAGCAACAACAATCATTTACTTTACTCTTATATCTGCAATTTGAGAAGGGCTGGGCAGGAACAGCTCCCCTGTGCTTTACACAGCATCAGCTAGGGCAGTTCAACAGAAGGCTGCAGGATTCACTTTCAAAATGGCTCACTCACATGGCTGGCAACTTAGAGCTGGCTGTTAGCTGAGAGCTCAGTTAGGACAGGGCACCAGGGAACTCAGTTTCTTTACATGGCAGGCCTCTCCTTGGAATGCTTGGGCTTCCTTCTGGCATGGTGGCTAGGTTTCAAATGTGAGCACCCCAAGCTGCAGAAAGTAGAAGCAGGAAGTAGAAGCTGTCAGTTTCCTAGTCTGGGCCTAGAAACTGGCACCGCATCATTTCTACCATATTCTATTGGACAATCAGTCACAGAGCCCAGATTCAAGACGAGGGAACATAGACCCCACCACTCAATGGGAGGAGAGTTAAAAAATGTTTGGGTCATGTTTCAAAATCACCACACAGTTGCCATCACAGAATGTCAAGCATATGGCATCTCTTATTTCACATTCTTTTATGACAAATGAAGGAAAAAGTTTGAAGACGTAAAGTTATTTCCCAAGACCACACCACAAGATAGTCATAGAGACAAACCTGGCTTTGTTTAGCTCACTGAAACACAAAGCGTGCTACTCATAGAAGATAGCTCTTCAAAAATTACAGCTAATTGCAAATGGCTAAATCCCTGAAAAGTACACAGACACTTAACACTATTATAGGGCATTGACATGATAATACATTGTAATAATATAATCATATAATAGCCATAAAAAGATAATGACACATTAATCAACTTTTATCAGGCATCACAATGGTGCAGGAGATACAGAAGTGAGCAAGAAACAGGTCGTGTCTTCTAAGAGTGCATAGGCCAATGGAAACCACAGACAGTTTAAACAAGAAAATACAATTATGCTTTTTTGTGTGTGAGGAAGTTTATATTGTTTTAAAAGCACATTGAAAGGGAAACTAAACCTTTGTCTGGGGTCTAGAGATTCTTCCTAATTGATGTGATGTCTAAAGCAAAACCAGAAGGGTATGCAGGGGACAGAGATCAGAATATTTCAGGTAGAGGGAAAAACATTTACAAAGACATTGAGAATAAGACTCCATGTTGTTTAGAAGACTGGGTAGACTCAAGCTATCACTGGCACATAGTAGATTCTCAATACCTAATAACTGAATTAAAAATACACAGGTGATTTATTGGTATCTCCAGTAACTGGGGATGAATTGATTTTTCTTGGTTCTTTCTCAGACCTGATTAAGCACTAGAGATTATTGGTAAAGAAAATGAACATGGAGACATGGTTCATCTACCCACATAGTAACCACGTTATTGCCTAGTGTTCATGGATCAGTGACAGCCTAAGAAAGCCTGTTTTCTTGCTGTTCCCACCAATGCTAAGGCTATTTGTTTCTGTTTGTAAATGCTTAACACATCTTGGAAAGGGTGTGGGCAAACACTCTTGGTGCAGTTATGCAATCTTTGTTGTCAGAATGGGATAAATGTTTCTCCTTCCTGCAGTAATTGCTAATTATAAACTAGCTGATATAGTTGTCTGATGACTTTAATTTTCTGTAACAGCCTCTGTCCTTTCTGAACCCTGCACAAGTAGTTCTTAGGAGGCTCAGCTGACATCCAGTTCCCCCAGGGAGTTTCCCATGATTACTACCAAGGTCTTTCCAGAAAACATATATTTGCCTTCAAGAGGAGACACTTCTCTGTTGTGTAACACCCACTTTCCTCCACCTTGCCCACCAATATTATCACTTCTCACCTCAGATCTTCAGTCTGTCTCTATAAATATTTGAATCAATTATGTGCAAGACACTGAACTAGGTATTTTCCTAAAGATGAATAAGAAACAGATTGTAAACTCCATGAAGATAATTACTCTCCAGAAAAAAAAATCTATACAAATAATACATTATAATACATGAAAGTGTGTGGTGCATGCTCTAGGAAGAAAAGTGTCACACCACAGTGGAAAGAGTTTATTTTTCAGCAATGAGAATCCCAAAAGACTATGGTGGAAGCAGCATCTGAGCTGAAACTTAAAGGATAAATAGGGGGATTATATAAAAAACTCTCATATGAGTGAATAATCATATGATCAGATACTCACTCCACATGTTTGTCTGGAGAGTTCAGAGAAATAAAGCTGGAAAATAAACATACAGCTGAACCAACCCTGTGGTAAACTACTTTTCTTCACCAATGTTTGCTGCTTGTCCATGTGGAAGGAGTATATTTCTCCATTCTGTTGAACCTATGCATGGCCAAGTCACTTGCCTTGACCAAAGAATGTGGGCAGAAGTGATGTGTGTCAGTTCTGAATGGAGGTTTTCAGGGCCATTCTCTTCCTCACCATGTTCTCTTTTTCTTTGCCACAACTACTGGCATGTTCCAGGACAAGGCCACTCTGTTACCCAGAGTCTCAGAAAGAGGGACGCTAGCCTTTGTTGTTACAAGACACTGATATTTTAGGATTATTTTTTTATGACGGTATAACATAGCCCATCCTTACTAAGACAAACACCAAACTTGTCCCAGTCAGCTCAATTCCTAAAAAGTAATACAGGGCTCAAAAATGGAGTAGCAAAGTACTATTTGACTGTTCCCAAATGTTCCAGGCACTGCATGGGGTACTTGACATACATAATCTCATTTAATTCTCACAAGTTCATCATGTATAAATTCTTACTCCCTTTCTACAGATGTAGAAACTCAGAGAGGTTAAGAAACTTTCCCAAAGTCACACAGCAGGCAAGAATCATTGCTGGGATTCTAATTTCATATTGTACAACAGGGAATCCGCTCCCTTTGTGGTGATACAATCCTACCAAGTCACAAAGATATCGTACCCTTAAATTCCCTAGCAAACTATGTCCATTATTCTGAATTTAATGACCCTGTTACCTAAGCCTGGACTTTGGAAACAAGTGGATAGGAACCTTGATTCCAGTTCTATTATTGTGTGGGAAACATGGGCCCCTGATCAATAATAAAGAATTTCAAAGTCAAGGAAAAAAGATTAACCTCAGAAACAATTTAAATCCATTGTGTCCCATCAAACCTAAATGCCAGTTACTCGTCTTGGATTCTAGGTGCTTTTCTTTCTCTCTGGTCCGCGATAAAGTCACAAGATTAGATTTCCTTTGGATACCATAGGACCACAAAAGAAGATTACATAGTTCAAAAGAAACAGTGTTCCCCAGGAATTGTTCTGATCTCTGCGGATCACTAGGAAACAGGATTGCAATTTTCTCAATCACACTGCTGTTACAGGCTACAGATTTTGTTATGAAAAGTGAGAAGTACACAATCAATGGAACCTAGTGCGGCCAAGATACATATTACATAAGTGTTCAGTAGACCCAGAAGACTTGGTCACCAGAGAACGAGGTGAGTGCCCTGAGGGAGGCACGGACTGAGACAGTGGTAGAAGGAGAGAGAAGTTTCAACAGAGACTCTCCTAGAAATCAACTTGGTAACCTGGTGGCTTTATTTTTCTTATTATCCATATTTTTTACCTCTGGTTTACCTCTTCCTCTTGACTCTTTCCTGCCATGGATGTTACTACCTATAGTTGGTGGTCATTGGGAGAGAAATGTATTTTTTTTTTTCAAGCATCCAGTACATGTTTAGTGTTGAAATTTTTCCTTTACATTTTACATAGGATCATTTCCTACACATAGTTATCAGAGCCATGGCATTAGGTTTTTAGGTGGTATTTGGAATTATTTATTATTTATGTAGTTTAGCTGGCCGTTCTTAAGTTCTGTATCACACAAAAAGTGCAGAAACAAACAAGGAGAAGAATGAGAAACACAAGAGAAACAGCACACAAATCAGACACAGACCATGGACGCTTGGGCCTGGTAGCTGAGTAGTGGATGAAGGCCAAATGAAGGAAAGGATGGCTGGCAAAATAACCCATTGATCAAGCAATCAAGATAAGCTGAGCAAACGATGATGAAGAAATAAGAGCCTAGGTGGGCCAGTGTGCTGATGAGCACCCTTCCTGGTTCTGCTACAAGTTTCCTTTCGATAATTTCAATTAAATGACTTCTTAGCATCGTCTAAAATTTGACACTGAGATTATTTGCCTTCAATAAGATATTACATGAAGCTGGCCAATTAGAATGAAGGAAGGGAGAGAGAGTGAGAGGAAGGGAGGAAAGGAGGGAAAGAGGGAAGGAGGAAAGGAGGGAGGGAGGGAGGGAGGGAGAATGTGGAAGTGGGGAGGAAAGGGGGAGGAAGGAAGGACCTGGATTTTAAAATGTCTGCACTCTGCATCTGATGTTTTGTTTTGATTAAAGTTTTCATCATAATTGAATGCCCTCACTATCTTGCATCTCAAATGTGAGAGAAATCTATGGCCAAGAGCAGACAAGGATCAGCTGATTGGGAGGCTGAGTGTAAATATTGGTGGAGATGGAACTATGCCAGGGTTTTTATTAGAATTGTTATGGTTTTGTTGGTAGTCTAGTTAGAAATTTCCATATATTTTGAGTGGTCTGCCCCAACTCTATTTCTCCCATAAGCCAGTTATTTATAGTGTGTGATTTTGCAACATGAGAGGTTTTTTCAGAAATGCATACTTGGTGTTATAGCAGGAGCCTGAATATATACATACATATGAAAGTTTACTCCTATATAATGATCAAAACTCAAATTGATTTAAAGTTATATTTTTGCACCCAGCTGGGCCTTCTGCAGAGATGAAGACCGTGTTATAGGAACAGTACATGATCCTTCCCCTTTCTCTCTCTGCCTAAAGCCTCCAATTCCCTGCCCCTACCTCGCTCCCCAGCTTTCTGATTCTAAAGGAGCTAAGGAGAGAAGAGGGAGTAAAAGATGACTTTATACTCTCTGGGCCTGGCAGACATGACAGTTGACTTTCTCTCTTTGAACAAACATTCCCCCTGAGGCATTGAGGTGGATGTCCTGTAAGCCACACAAATGTCTCTCCCCTTGCTGGCTACTTTTCTCTTGGCTCTTGCTTTTTAGGTGCCCACTCCATACAGATCACTCTCTTGGAATCTCTTTGCCCCTACTGGTGGTTCTCTAGGACAGGGTTGTGTAAAGCTCCAGGCTGGCTCTCCCTTCTGCACATGGCCCCATCTCATCTACAGGAACCACTCTGACACCCTTAGCACCAGCAAAGTCCAAGAGTGGAAGCCAATCTCAGCACAGGGGCACTTGCTCCACCGCCAACGCAGGTCCCTACTCCTCACACAGCCTCTAAACTTCCTGGAAGGGGCCCAGCACCAGTCCATTAGGACCTCCATACCAACTTCTCACAGTCCTTTCCTCTCCTTGGACTTGAGGCAGAGGGAGAGCAATCCGAACTGTCCTGCCCTGGCAGGAGTTTGCAGTGAGACAGCAACTACCAAAGAAATTTTCTTCACAAACCCCCCTCCAAGGCTTCACTGTTTTCTACATCCTCTATAAAAGGAAAGGGCTCAAAGGCAAAATAAACAATTGTCATACTTTGACTTTGAAATGTTTGTATGGTGGTGTCTTTGGAGTATAGGATTTATTGTCTTCATGCTTCAATGAGAACTGAGAATAGAATACTTCCATTTTAAAATAGGACACACATTCACACACTTCAGTACATAAGCACACTCACAGAAATGCTTACAGTTTCCTATGATAAATGGTCTACTTTTCAATCTCTGTAGCAACACTATACTGTTTAAATTAATGTAATATTGCTATATATATATATCTACACATATAAATATCCACATACATATGTATATATATCTACACACACACACACACACACACACACACACATATATATGTTAGGTCATGTTCTTGTACCTTGCTTTTATTTATTTATTTTTCAAATTGTCTTGGTGGTCTTGGCTTTTTACCATCTTGTTTGTATTTTAAGATCGTTTATCAAATTACACACACACTAACACACACACACAACTATTGGGATTTTTGCTGAAATAACATCTACAAACACGTAGCACTCTCCACCCAGTTTTTCTATATCAAGTTGTTTATATTTTGATTACATTTATTCCTAAGTGTTTCTTGCTCTTGTTAAAAGGATTCCTAAAATTACATTTTTAATTGGTTGTTTCTGATGTATTGGAACATCGCTGCTTTTCAAATTTTATTTGTATCCACCAACCTTGTTGAAATTTTCTTATTAGTTCTAATAGTTTGTTGAATTTCTTGAATTTTCTCTGTAAACAATTAGATTGTCTAAAAATAACGACAATTTAACTTCTTCCTTCCATTTCTTAAAACTATATTAATCTTCCTTGTCTGATGCATTGCTTACAACCTCTAATACCATGTTAAATCCAAACAGTGCTAACAGGCAACCTTACCTTGTCACTAAATCTTAAATGAATATATGCATCAGCATTTTGTATGATATTCACTTTAGGTTTTAAAGTTGCATTCAGAGATTGCCTTTCTTCCAGATTGCTCATTATGAATGGCCTTCAAGACAGACAGTCAAAGACTCTAATCAGCAGCAAAACTGCCCCTAAATCACTGCTCTAGGAAGAGTTTTGGGCAGTTAAATGACTTCCTTGAGGTCCCAGCCAAGTTTCTGGCAGAGCAGTGTTAGGTCATTCTTTTACTACACTTGCTTTAATCACCTACGTGTAAAACACATTCTTTATTCCTTTGTCCCATTTTGCATTGCTGTGTAATTTTAACTTAAAACATTTACTTTATCTTTCCAAGTAGATTGTAAGATCCTTGAGGATAAGGACTAAATATTCCCTTTCTTTTATATTATATAAGCTCTCTAGAATATAAGCTCTGTGAGGAAGGGGAATTTGCCTGTTTTGTTACTGCTGTTTCCCCAGTGCCTAGTACAGNCCTCTAATACCATGTTAAATCCAAACAGTGCTAACAGGCAACCTTACCTTGTCACTAAATCTTAAATGAATATATGCATCAGCATTTTGTATGATATTCACTTTAGGTTTTTAAAGTTGCATTCAGAGATTGCCTTTCTTCCAGATTGCTCATTATGAATGGCCTTCAAGACAGACAGTCAAAGACTCTAATCAGCAGCAAAACTGCCCCTAAATCACTGCTCTAGGAAGAGTTTTGGGCAGTTAAATGACTTCCTTGAGGTCCCAGCCAAGTTTCTGGCAGAGCAGTGTTAGGTCATTCTTTTACTACACTTGCTTTAATCACCTACGTGTAAAACACATTCTTTATTCCTTTGTCCCATTTTTGCATTGCTGTGTAATTTTAACTTAAAACATTTACTTTATCTTTCCAAGTAGATTGTAAGATCCTTGAGGATAAGGACTAAATATTCCCTTTCTTTTATATTATATAAGCTCTCTAGAATATAAGCTCTGTGAGGAAAGGGAATTTGCCTGTTTTGTTACTGCTGTTTCCCCAGTGCCTAGTACAGTGTCAAGCACTGTAGGCACTAAAAATTTTTGACTGAATGAATGAATCAGCTTCACGTCTCTCCAACCCCTCACAGACTCCAGCTCACCATCTGGCAATTTGCTATGTGCACTGAATGCATTCAAAAAATGTCGGTAGAATGAACGAGCCATTCCAGCCCCTAGTCTTTCATTTTGATTCCACCATTCTTTCACCTGGACATCTCTATTTCTAAACAACTTAAGTAAAGCTCGATGTTGATGTTTTTGTCAATGCCAGAAAAAAAATGTTTGACAAGTGTGCAATCTAACTTCATGAATTTCAAAACAGATGACACCCATTTTGATAAATGCATATGATTCTGCAGTTGATGAAAAGAAAAATGAAAATGGGGCCAAATTACAGTTTGGTACCCAAGACAATAATGAATCTTTCATCATGTGAATGGTCTGTCATGAGACTGTAAAACCACATGAAGACGAGAAACAGGAATGTCCTCACACGGGCTTTCCAAGGGAGTCAACGTAATTTGGTTAACAAGACACACTTATCTGTGAATGAATTATAGCTAAGTGTGAACCTGGCAGTTCAATTATAAAATATGTCAGAGCTTTCCAGAAGCGATTACCACCATAACATTGAATAAGGTTACCATGGACAGAACAGACTAATTGGTAGAGTTAGGTCTATTTTTAAATGTCAAACAACATCTTGCTCCTCTTACCGTGCTGCTCTCTACCCTGGACTGGGAATATTAACTACCTACAGGTTTCTCATTCTCACCAGAAACGGTCCGTCCACATTTGCTTTTTAAATAACATAGTTAGGGAGAGATGCATGGAAATCTGTATCCACCAAGTCCTAGCCATGCCTCCTGTGGGGTGGTAGTAAATGTAGGGTGAGTGAAGGGAGAGTCACGAAAGGATGGTGTGTGCTGGGAATGCTGGTATCTCAGAAAACCTCTTACTGCCACTGTGCTGATCAGAATGGACTGTGCACTGCATTGTCACAAGCAACACTGTTATCACCCCTCACCTGTGACCTCTGGTGTCCATGATCTCATATGTTACTCTCAACGTCAAGTTCTCTTCCTGCCCTTGGCCCTCAAGTCCCCTCCCTCCCTCCCTCTCTCTCTTGGTCTTTCTCTCTCTTTCCTTCTCTCTCAGCTACATGAATTCAGTTACTTGTTCACCTGCCCTTTTACTTAAAGGCAGAAAGCCTTCTCTCTGATGCCATCATAGCCCTTGCAAATAGTTCTACGATGTGAATCCACCAGTAATGCAGTGAGGAAGTGAGACAGAGAAGGAAAGGTCAATAAAACAGGCATTACCATGAAGTTACCACTGAGGGCAATTGTGAACTCAATTCCACTGGAGAACTCTGAGAAACAGCGTAGAACACAACTCAGTGTTATACCGTCCCAGAAGCAAAAAGGCTGAGGAATTTATTCAGCTATTTTCATCAGCCATCAATTGAAGGCTATTCTCAGGTGGCATTAATTTCCTGGTGCTTCTGGCCTGCTATGGGCAACAGCAGAATTGGCTCAGGCACCCAGAGAAAGCCCTCAGGCAAAAATGCAATTGCTGGCATTTGAAATTGGGCTGGCATGCAATGAAATCCCTAAAGCAGAGGAGATATGGGTGGGGCCCTAGTAGTATCTGCTACCTCAAATAGTCAGGGGTAATGTGATAACTCTGTTACTGGTTTATCTAGGTAGAAACTCTTCCAACAGCCTTTACAAAAGAAAGAAACTTAGATGCAAATCCTCATTCAGAGTCCTAACAATTGCAACTAAACCCCTGTCATTCCAACCCAAAGCACTAATTTACTACTACTACTCATCCCACTGTACTTACTTCCTGTCTTCACACTGATAACCTTTGCAGTTTGCAGTGGAGATCAAATCCATATTGAAAGTATTCAGAATTCAAGTATACTTCTTTCTCCAGAAAAAAGTCTATGTGGATAATATTTTATTAGAGCTAGGCAAATAGTTTTGTGTGGACAAATGTTCTTATTTTAAGAATAGGAGAACTATAAATCTTAAGGCAATTATCTTTAGAAAAGCAGCAAAGTAATAGAAGAAGGAGTATTATCTTACCTTTAATGACTTTTGTAATATCAAAATAAATCATTACTGACTGAGCTAAGAGGTAATTTCAACATTATAAACAAATCAGTATAACAATTAAGTTATCAGGAATGAAATCAAAGTAAACATAGAAACTATTCTTCTATAAATAACTAAGGATGGCTTTTCCCCTTCAGCAGAGACTACTGAGTTCCAACTACCAAATTTTCAAGAGTCTTAAATGGGTCTCTCAGAGCCTCGGGTGCCATTTTGCCCCAAGTACACAGAATGAGAGCCGGAGAGGGACAATATTTAGCTCATAAAAGAGATTAAAAATGAATAGTGTATACTGGATTCTAAACAATGATGGAAGAGTGGTTCAACCAGAAGTCTTCATCAAAATACTGAGAGAAATGATGCCAGGATCCCAATGGTAACATTCCAGAAGGGAAAACCTTCTTTGCATTGAGTCGAATTCTTCTTACAAGAAGAAAAATTTCCTATATTTGCTTTGTCCTGAATTATTTTCAAAGTGTTTTCCCATTTAAAAACACATATTGAATCTCTGAAAAGTTCTGTTGTATAAAGCCAGACATACTATTACCATCTTATAGATGAGGAAACTGAGGCACGGAAAGTTTCAAGTGCCTTCATTGAGACACTTGCAGTCTAGTACCAAAGTCACTTCACCCAGCCACTGTATGAGGCTTCTCCTGGAAAAAAGACGAAACTTAGATCTGAAAGTCAGGCATTGAAATACTCCATAAATTAACAGGCTGGCATCTTTCAAAATACAAATTCAGGACAGTGACTCTTCAATTATGAACATAGCTTAAATGAGAACGGCAGACATAGGAAGCATACAAAAAACTGCTGAAAATTATCTTTGGTGAATATTGGATCTAGGGTTAATGCAAATATATTCAGGCTATTTAATATTAGTTCTTGACAATTTCCTTTAGCTTGCATGATTGGTGGAAATAAATATATGCTATCCCTAAAGCTCAACTCTCAAAGGAAATACCTAGTGCTGATAAACAACTTCTATAATTTCATGTGCTCTCTGAAAAGTAATGACTCTCAGAAACTTTAGAACATTCCAAGAGCAAGGAAAGGAAATGACAATTTATTTAGTGACTTTAATAAAACATGAAGATGCCTGAAGCAAGCAACTATAATATGGTGGGAAATTTTCACTAGATAACATCCATTCACAGCTGTCATCTGATCTGTGTAGAACTGAGGACAATACCACATTTGCCGTTGATTTGGTTGGGTAGGCTATTCTTCCATTTTAGAGATCCTAGAATACTGATAAATTTATTTTCTTCCCAAGTATCTATTACAGATAATGCTAACACTGTCTTATTGGTGGCTATCTGAAAGAATCTCAAAGCCATTATTTAATGAGGCACTGTTTTATATGTGACTGTAAATGCACAGGAATTCTTGGTCATCTATTAAACATATTTGTAGAACATCTACTTTGGGCAGGCATTTGTAGAACATCTACTCCTGGGATTTCATTTAAAACAAGGGAGCTGATTTAACTGCTATATTGTAACAACGGAATGAATTAGCACAGGGAGTGTTTAGAAAATGCTAACCAAATGATATTGGGTGAACAATTAGCTGGAGGAGAAGGTGATAATCCAACTTGAAATATGATAAAAATCAACCATGTTCCAGTAATAAGAGTGATAATTTTAATTTTTTAAACACACACACACACACATACACACTGCTTTTTTAACAGTAGGTATTTCTAATTTATATCCCAGCAATTGCTTCTGCAATAATAAAGTATCCCTGACCTAACTTGTGTCCCTAACTCTTTGATTCTTTACTCACCCCCCTCTTCTTTGTCAACTCCAACACTGAATTAATCCCACACCTCACTTTTCTTCTGCCCCAGTCTACTGACAAAATTTAGCAAAACAGGAAAATAGGGGCTATTTCAAACAGTGGTCTTCTGCCACCAGGTAGTTCTTCAATATAGGTACCAATGTCCTTCATTATGACAGCTAAGTCAAATTGTTGGTAGGAGATAACCTTGCCTCCTGCTCCATAAGCAAAAGTAATGCTGTGATGTAGCCATTAACTCTCCATCCCCCAATATAAAATTTTCTCTAACATCTCTTCTCCCTCTAGTTTCATTATTTCTGGTCTCAGGGGAAGAAGTATCCCTCCTTAGAGTCTAGGCGTATCTTCTCACCTGGGCCCCAGTCCCTCCTCTTCCACCTTGCCAAGCCCATTCATTTCCTAACTCGCTCTCTTTTTCTTCAATCTCCTCTATCAGCTTTCCACAAAAATGGAGCTGGACCCCTTTTGATGGAGCTTAATTATCTGATACATGCGATTTCAAAGTCTTGAGCCTTCCTCACTAAGAATTTCTCTTTATTTGGTTTCCATAAGGCAGCAAGTCCTGACCTACCACTCTGCCACCCACCTTCAGTCACTGTCACTAACTTTTCCTCAAAGTTTTTCTGATCATATAAGTAACACATGCACACCATAGAAAATTTTGAAAATACATTCAAAAGAGTAAAATAAAATTTGTTAAATATAAATAATCTGAGCTTTATGGCATAGTTCTTTCCAAGCCATATGTTCTTATAATAAAATCCCAATTGTGCTATGTTCATTATCTTGATTATGGTGATGGTTTTACGAGTATATACATATGTCAAAATGTACCAAATTGCACCATTTAATACATGCAGTTTATTGCATGTCAATTATCCCTCAATTAAGCTGTTTTTTAAGATGTAAACAATATAGGAAAAACAAATATTTAGAAATATAATTAAGAAAATAGAAATTGAATATTTGAATCTAGTACAATTTTAAAATTTTGACAGAGGATGCATTGAGAAAGCAGAGTGAAGAGGATGGGGATGACTGCTATAACTGGAATATAGGACTCAATCCCTTATGTTTCCTTTTGGGCTGAAATTCTCATGCCTTGGGAAGGTTCTCTCTGTCTGTATGAAAAAAGCACAATCTAACAGGCATGAGCACTAAAATGATCAAAGCCATGTTTCTGAGATTTGAAAAAAAAAATCAGTCATGCTATAAATAGTTTTGTAGTTAGCTTTTTTTCACATAAGCACTTGGCCATGTCAATTAAAATTCTCCAACACATGGAATATTTGGCATATCTCACAGATACCAAAACCATCCAATAGAGACATCGTAATGCATTTTTTGAATGCCCAATAAAATATAATAGTTTATTTTCAACTTCTTTTAATGTTTAATTTTGTGAGTACATAGTAGGTACATATACTTATGGAGTATATGGGATATGTTGCTACAGGCATACAATATGTAATAACCATATTAGGGTAAATGGAGTATCCATCTCCTCAAGCATTTATCCTTTGTGTTATAAACAATCCAATTACACTCTTGTAGTTATTTGAAATATACAATTAAATTATCATTGACTATCCTCACCTTGTTGTGCTATCAAACACTAGACCTTATTTATTCTATCGAACTATGTTTTGTACCCATTAATGATCCCCACTCCCCACACCCCACTACCCTTCTCAGCTTATGGTAATTATCCTCTACTCCCTATCTCCATAAGTTCAATCGTTTTGATTTTAGCTCCCACAAATAAGTGAGAACATGCAAAGTTTGCCTTTCTGTTCAACTTTTGATGATTATAAATATATGATTAATATTCTTGTGCATAAATTGTGTTGAACATTCAGTTCATCCCTTGGGATAGATTGCTAGGATTGCTATAATTAAGTGGAAGAGAACTAGGAGCTTTAAGGCTCTGTTTACTTTATGCTCAAGTGTATACCTAAAAGTTAGGGCAATTTACTCTCTCATCTGCCATGGATAAAATCATCACCTCACTGTTCTGTTATCATCTTGCACATATTTAAAACCTCTTATTTTATAGGTGAAAAGGTATTTGATTGTTGCTTGGGTTTGCATTATTTTATTTATGTATTTATTTGTAGAGACAGGGTCTTGCGCCATTGTCGAGTGTGGTGGCATGATCACAGCTCACTGCAGCCTCCAACTCCTGGGTTCAAGTGATCCTCCCGCCTCAGCTTCCAGAATAGCTGGGACTACAAGTGCACGCCACCATGCCCAGATAATTTTTTAATTTTCTATAGATATTGGGTCTTGTTATGTTGCTCAGACTGGCCTCAAACTCCTGGCCTCAAGCAATCTTCCTGCCTCAGCCTCCCAAAGTGCTAGGATTAGAAGTATGAGCCACTGCACCTAGCTTGTATTATTTTATTACTAGGGAGGTCAGATATGTTTTGGTATCATTTGGGGTCATAAGTGCACCTTTCCTTTCTATTTCTGTGTTGGCCCATTTTCTATGAAGACATTAGTGCTTTGATTGCTGACTGGTAGTATATTTACATGTTAAATATACTAACCTGTTGTCTGTCCTGTCATACTAGAATGGATTTGACATATCTCACTTGCTTCTATTTAGATGGAGTTTTCAATAGCACCATAACATACTTGCATAAGTTTACTTAACAGAAAATGATGATTTTTTTTTTGTATGTTTTCCGCTGCTTTGGGGCTGAGAAATAGTTTACCCAATTTAAGATCTGTTCTACGACTACCTATGTTATCCTCCAGAATTTTCATGCTTACATTTTAAATTCTAAATGCATCTGAAATTTATGTTGGTGTATGAGAATGTAACATAATATTTTTTCCAAGATAATTTCCTCAGCACTTTTGTTGAATATGTCATCCCTTCTCATTAGTCTGATATTTCCTTTAGCACGTACTAAGGTCTTCCATATGCTAGAATCTGCTTGAGGGCTATGTGTTCTCTTAAATTGATCATTCAACATTTCTGGTCATAATTATGCTGTAATTGTATAATGTGTTTGAGATCTGGTCGAGCAAGTCTTTCCAACTGCCCACACTTTTCATAATGTGTGGGCAGTTGGAAATATTTCAAAAAATATTCAAATAACTTCAAATTTTCACATTTTATAACATTATTCATCAGTGCATTCTTCACAAAGAACTTCCTATAATACTCAAAGAAAAAAAAAATCCCACTAGGATTTTCATCATTCCATAATCCCTGATTTATAAGGGGATAGGGAAAGGAAAACCAAGACATTTCTGGAGTCCTAGCTCATTGTAGAAGTGAGGAGGGCTGTTGAATTCCCTTCTCTCTCCCCTCTACCCTTCAATGGACCAGAGCACTTCCTTTTGTCAAAGCTAACCAAATATGAAGAAAGTCCAGCCAGAGGAGAGGCCCACGGAATCACCGGTAGTAATACTGGCTTTCCCTGGAAGAGGTGGAGACTGGTACCAGGTCCTGTCTTGAAATCGAAGTAGGGAGAGGATTTACTGATCCATCCTTGTGCCCTGCTGAGCAGGGGAGAGCAGTGGAAGACACAGCAGAGCTACTGTGAAGCAGCTTGGTTTGCCATTCATGCCTGAGTTTCGCACGTGTCATGAGAATGGCTTCAAATGAAGCCAAGTTGAGCAAGTTTTGCAGATGTCCCCACCCCAGAAGGCTAGTGGTTGAGCAGGCCTGGAGAGAAAGTGGGAGTTGGAACAGATTAAAAAAGAGGCAGATGGTAAACATCTCATTGCCCCTTAGGAGAGCAGGGGTTTAGACCTCCTCAAAAGGAGGGCACCTAGAACCTGTCAGAGAAGGAGCAACGACCAAAAGCAGATTGCGAGGGAGTCCAGCTAAGTAACTGGCTCTTTCCCCTAATTCCTCCTCTTTTCCCTTGCCCACACCAGACAAGTGGCAGGAAGAGCAAGAGGCAGAGAAGGAGCATCCAAGAGGAGCTCACCAGAAACCATATTCACTTCACGCCCCTCAAGCCACAAACCTCTCAGGCCCTGGGGAAAGAGAAAAGTTCTGAAGGGTAAATGAAATTGACAGATTTTAATATCCAAAAGCAAAGTTAAGGAATCATCCTAAGATGTCCTTAAGGAGTCTGTGAGCCAGCAGGGAGGGATTTTTCATATGGTACAGTTGTGGGAGTGAGAGCTGAGAATGGAGAAAAATAAAACCATTTCCTCTTCATACCCCACAGGGATGAGACAGTTCAATAAAACACGTACATATGAATAAGCAAAGAGGAGAAAATAAAAATCATCTGTTATCCCACAAGGCAGCTATAACTAATATTAACCAATGTTTGCCAAAATTCTTATGCGAATTTCTTTTCAAAAATGGCAATTACAATGTATTCGTTGGGTTTTGACGCTGGCCTTCTATTCTCAGGAATATATTCTGAACATTTGTGCTTTTTAAAAAAAAAAAAAAAAAAAAAAAAAAAGTCCACAAATAATCTTAATTAGCTTAGATATTTATCCCATGAGTTGATAATTTTAACTTAAAGAATCCATATCCTTTTACATCTAAACTTGCTTCCAATGTTTTACCATTATACCAGTCCTGGCAATGAACGTCGCTTGGAAGCTTAATCTTGTGTACTGCTCCTTAACATGCTTACTTTAGAGTAAGATCCTAGTAGTGTGAAGTTGCTTTACCAAAACGTATAAGACGGGCTGGCGCCGCGTGGGCTTCGACGCGCTGTAATCCCAGCACTTTTGGGAAGGCCAAAGGTGGGCGCCATCACAAGGTCAGGGATCGAGACCTGATCCTGGCTAACATGGTGAAACGCCGTCTCTACTAAAAATAGCCAAAAATGTAGCCGGTGTGGCGGGCCACCTGTAGTCGCCCAGCTACTGGGGAGGTCCTGAAGGCAGGAGAACTGGCATGAACCCGGGAGGCAGAGCTTGCAGTAGGCCGAGATCAGTGCCACTGGCACTCCAGCCTGGGCAAAAGAGCAAGAACTCGCATCTCAAGAAAAAAAAAAGTTATATACATGTTAAATGTTCTCCCTACATGCTGCCAACTCCTCTTCAGTTTATCAGCCCACGCCACCAAAAGCTCATGAGCCGCCTGTTTTTCGCAACATTTTGGCCCACCAGAGAGTATTTTTCTTACCTCTTGGTTCTTAATACCCAGTGGTCCCCAACCGTTTTTGGTGCCCAGGAGACCAGTTTCATGGAAGGCACAATTTTTCCACAAAGTAGCGGGAGGAGGGGTGATGGTTTCAGGAATGCAACCTGTTCCACCTCAGATCATGCAGGTATTGAGAATTCTCATAAGGAGCATGAGGCAGGGCCTAGATCCTTCACATATGCAGTTTCACATGAGGTTCACGTTCCTGTGGATTCAATGCCGCTGGGCTACCTCCTTGATAGGAGGTGGAGGCTCAGGCGGTAATGTTCACCTGCTCCTCCACCTTCGCTGCTGTGGCAGCCTAGTTCCTAACAGACCACAGACAGACTAGTCGCAGCAGCCAGGGGGCCTGGGACGCCTGCTAATATCTGTTTGGTGTATTTTTTTAATACATTTCTTTAAACACTGGTTTACTGGCTATTTATGCATACCCTATGGCTGTGCATGCCTATTTCTGTATTTTGTCATTTTTCTGCTATGTACAACTTTTCTAGTTTTTTGTAAAAACTGCTTTATATATCTAACATATATAGCTAGGCAACTATTTTATGCATACATATATTAGCAAATATTGCTTGCCCAGTTCCTTGTTGTTTACAATGTTAGTTTTTTGTGGGCTAAGGTGGATTTTAGATTTGACGCACTAAAAATTTTGTATTGGTTATGCCAGGTGTCGCCAAACTTTTTCTGTAAAAGGGGTCAGAAATACATAATTTTAGGCTTGCCAGCTTTAATAGGTCTCTACTGCAAATATTCAAAGCTGTTTCTAGGGAAAAACAGCGGATAGACAATAATGTCGAATGAATGGGCATTGGCTACATTCTAAAATTCAGTAAGTGAATCTCTGGTATAGCCATTGATGTCATGTTTTGAAAAAGTGATTCCCACCCACAGAATAGATTATTTTCCTATATTAATTATTATATTATACTAAATTAAAAAAAGTTATATTATAATTATATTATACATTCTTACTTTACGTCTTGCACTTTAAAGCCTTTCGGTCGTCAAACGTTTATAACTTGAATTAATTTTGTTGACTGGAATTTTTTCTCAATGTTAAACATCTGGGCTGAAACATTCCACTTATTGAGATATCGCATACTTTCGCTCATTGAGTTGAATTGCAGATCTTTTCCTCAAATTAAAAATATAAACATATGCAGCATATAGTTGGGTTTTTAAAGTTCTATGGATATTCTGGAGCCAGTATCACACTTTTAATTTATTAGACGTGTTTCAGTATGTTTTAGTATCCTGGCTAGCAACTTCACACCCCTGCATACTCTTCTTTTTCAGGTCTTTGTGGTTTATTCTCTCTTAATTTTTCCAAATTGTTCTTGCAGACTCATTTTGTCAACCATTTAATAAAAAATTGCATTGTTATGAAGGAAACCAGCAATATTTCCACCCGTCACCTCTACAAAATACGAGGCTGAACTAAAGAAACAGCCTCCGAGATCGTCTCTGATCTCCTTTGGGCTACTGGACGCTAAGGGAAGACCTAAAACTTCTGCAACCATCACACTCTAAAAGTCCAAAAAACTTCATCCGGCAAAAACCATTGTCTAGCTCTCTATCCGCCAGCCTTCAATTTCCAAGAAAAATTATTTGCTTAGCATTTGTCTTAGCATGTAGGGCTTATTCCATTTCTCTCCTAAAAAATTATTTACTGATCCCCTCAAATTGCCGCAATTTCCGCCCCACTTCCCTCCCCTATGAAAAGGGTATAAGGCCTCTGTACCCACCCATTGAGATTGTTGAATTAAATCATTGCTCCTGAAATTCTGCCCATCCCTATAGGCATGCCTATACACGTTTAAAATACATTTTATAGGCCTTTTTTTCCCTATTAATTTGTCTTTTGTCAGTTCATTTCAGCCAAGCTTCCAGAGGATGAAGGGGAAGCTTTCCCCTTTAGCACCACCTAACGATACGTTGATTTGGAATTGCATTCCATCTAGCAGATCAATTTTCAAAAAAAAACTGACAGCTCAACATTGTGGTATGGCAACTCAGTGGAGGCCTGCTTTTCATTAACTTTGGTCTCATTAATTGGCTTTATAATAAACACACAGCAACTGGAAAAAAGTACAGGGCTTTGTAGTTTTGTGAATTAAACATAGTTTTGCCACTTGGAAAATAAGATTCAAGTGCTTACAATTTTGAAAACCACAGGCCAGTTTAACCTAACTTACAATATTGTTACTCATTTATTTGACTTCTTCATCTTATTCTATGCCTTCCTATTTATATGTTCTTCCTTCCTGGGTTTCCTTTGTTTTCCTGTTCTTTGACAATAATTGACTTCAATTCTAGTTAATAGCTCCATTTAGAAGTTAGTTTTTATAAACGCTTTGCACGTCCCTATTTAATCCAATCCTTATGAATGAGCAGTTGGAAATTATGATCATTTGAGTATCCTTTGTTTGAAAGAGAAGGGGATGGCGATACAGTTCTTGATGTTGTTGAACGCTCACTAAACCAGTGACCCATAAATCCTCAAGTTTTCATTAATAACATAATAAGGATTTTAAGCTATCAGTTCCTTCTTAAAATCTATGTATTTTCTCATTTTGGATAAATTTTTGAGCATTTTTAATTTGATTTTATAATGCAAATGTTTTTAAAATAATCTTCAGTGGCCATCCTTTCTAATGTTCCACAGGGCCTATTTCATGAAGATCATGTCTTCCTATGCTCTGTTGCAAGTGTCAAATAGTTTTTTGAGGGGCTTTCCTCCTGGATTCAGCATTAAGTTATCCGAGAAGCTTTTTCCTCCCTGAAATCTTCTAGACCGTGCTGTTTCCTTGTTCTGTGGTATATTTGCAGCAGGCCGCCAATTGGGATAACCTTTTTTCCTTTTTTGCATCTTTAGCTAGTCCCCTTTGTCCGCTGCACAACTGTGCCTACTGCTGTGGTAAACACTCCTTTTACTATTTACCAACAAAATGACAAGTTGAACTGAGGCAAGTTAAATGGAACTTAATTTTGTGTGCCTGTTGTTCCTTGCAAGGCTGATGTCGTTCTTCTTGACCTCAGCCCATGCTGGTTCTCAAATGGTAGCTCTGAAAAGTTGATGTGTTATGTCAAAAACTAAGCAATTGCCTTAGGCCTAAACACCTGCTACCTGGGGTCTCCTACAAAGGCCCCATGCAAATAATACCCTACGCACCCCTGTTTGCCTGTAGATGTACTGTCTCCTTTCCATACCCAGGAGAAAAGAGAGATGCTCTAAAGTTTCTGGCTGGTTCAAATTCCTGAATCTCCGTAGTGACAGAAGCAGCGAACTATTTTTCTAACCCTTTTATGAAGTTGATTTTGTTATCCATGAACCCAGCTCCTTCTGTCTGGGAATTAGTTCCAGTTTTTTTTTTTTTTTTCTTTTTTTTTTTTTTTTTTTTTGAGACGGAGTCTCACTCTGTCACCACAGGCCTGGTGTGCAGTGGCCAGGGCGAATCTTGGCTCACTGCAAGCATCGCGGCCTCCCGGGTTCACGCCATTCTCCCTGCCTCAGACTCCCCCGAGTAGCTGGGACTAGCAGGCGTCTGCCCAACGCCATGCTGGCTAATTTTTTGTAATTTTTAGTAGAGACAGGGTTTCATTGTGTTAGCCAGGATGGTCTCGATCTCCTGACCTCTTGATCTGCCCACCTTGGCCTCCCAAAGTGGTGGGATTACAGGCATGACAGTTCGAGTTTTTTCATGGTTCTGATATTAGATTACTCATCAGTTTTATTTTCCATGAAGCTTTATTTTTTTTTTCCCCTAGGCCTTCATTAGTGTTTTTGTTAGATATTGAGAGAAGTTTCCCTGGGGACTGCTAGCCAGATGCCACATTGAATAACAACAACAGCAGAAGCTAACATTTATTGAGCACTTACCATGTACCATCTATCCATTTTCTCATTTAATCACCACAACAACCCTCATTTAACCTCTGTAAGACTAATTTGCCCAAGGACACTCTCTGCTAAGGACACGGGCTGCCATGTACAATCATTTAAAAGCATTTGCAAACTCTCAGTAGCCTGGGATTCAAATAAATATGATATACTATCTTTTCTATGCATTTCTAAATTTCTTAACCTTTCTGACCCTGAATTAACCCCTCAAATGCCAGGATGTTCTCCTTCTCTTGCATGCTGTTATGATACATAACTTCATAGATGAGTCTGTAATTAACCTCTCATTTGATATACATCCATGTCATTCATATTTAATGAATAGTAATCAAAGATCCCTTAAAATTCTTTTAGTTCTTAAAACATAGAGAAATATGTTCCAGATGCTTCAGTGAATATTTTACATTTCTGTCATTTTTACTTTACAGAAGAAAAGTCATTTGTAAACAATACATAGGTCATATACCCTTTCAGACACAGGACACAAATGCTAATGATTGTAAGGAAGTACTTTACATGAGCACCAAATTCACTAATAGAAGATTACAGGAATGCTAACACCAACACCTGTACCCAATTGTTACAGGTTGGGTTTTCTGGAAAGTAGACTCTGGGTGGATTTCAACCATGTGTGATGTTTTTCAAAGAATGATCTTAGGATTGACACCTGTGGAAAGAAGGCGACGGCAGCAGGATTGGATAGAGGGAAAAGTTGAGCTGTGAAGCAAGCTCAACAACAGCCTCAGCTAACCTCCTTGAGAAGCTCTGGAGCCTTCAGAGTTGTCCCAAATTGGGCCAAAATAGTTGGTGAGGCTCCTCTCTGCAGCATGAGACAATCTCTGAAGCGGCTGACACTGAAGGCTGACTGCTGACTACACTTCCAGTGGCTCGGACAACCCATCTTCTGTCGAAGGGCAATCTGGGTGGAGGAGCATCCCAGTATCCACCACAACAATTCTCTCTGAAAAGTCAATAATTTTGGAGATGGGCCAAACTGCATCAGTTTACTTTCAATTCCTTTAAGGCTTGCTAAAACATTTTAGTATTTTGTAAGCCCTAATAAAATGAAGATGCTAAGTGAATCACTGCTTTCAATGGGACACGGCTAATAAACACTAAATGGAAGAGCATTTGGGAAGAAAAGACAGGTGACTTACACTGGGCACTCTAAGGCCCGGGCAATATACTAGGACTTGAACATACATAAGTTTATTTCACCCGTCAACTCTGAGTTTTCAGGTGAGAAAACAGAGACAGAAAAGCTTACTCACAGCTGGTCAATTGTACGCTTAGAACTGGATTGCCACAAAACTATTAATCCACCATGATGTTTCATCCTGACAAACTGGCCCTGATGTCAGAGACATCTCACTCCTAGCTATTGGAGTGTTTTGTCAAATGATGGCAAAGTCTATACGGCCAGGGAGCCGGGGCCAGAGCAGATGGTCTGGATGATGCCCAGAATCATCCCAGGAGAGAAAAAGGGCCACCATGCTGTCCCTGAAAAAAAGCATTAGGCACAGGCTTCTTGGAAACCTACAATGAAAGAGGATCTATTAAATATGTCCCCTCATAAGGGTCTTCAATGAGCCCAGCATGTTAAGTCTTTCATGCCTTGAAGGCACCTCAGTGACAGAACCCATCACTCAACCAATATATTCTGAAACCATCTGCCTCGTGCTTGGGCAGCAGAGGAGACACAAAAGGAAGGACAGCATGTTATCATCAGGAAAGCACTGACTTCCCACTTCACTTCAAATAAAATCCACATCCTTTGCCATGGTTTATAATTCTTGCCTTTATCTGCCCCCTGTTTTTTCTCAGATCTCCTCTTCCTTATTTACTTTGCTCTAGCCACACTTATTTTTCTCCCCCCACTGGCTATTCCATTTGCCTGGAATAATCATCCCCAAATCTCTGCATAATTTGCTTATTCTCTTCTTCCAGATTGCAGTTCACATTTTTCTGCTTCAGACTGGATCACTCCGATTCCTGTAGCTACAGTTGCCCTCTATCACAGTTGTATTTTCCTCATGGCACTTTTTACTTTTCTGAAGTTATCTTCTTTGCTCATTTACTTGTTCATCGTATGTCTCCCCAAAATATGCATGCTCCTTGGGGCTAGGGACCTTTTTTGTCCCCAGTACTTACAATAGTGCTTTACACATAGTGGGGACTCAATAAACATTTATTAAATGAATAAAGGAAGCAAGAGGTCTAGGTTCCATTCGTACTTCTACAAGCTATCTAAAATTGGGAGGATCATTTAATCACTTTGCATGGAAGTTTATTTACCTAGAGCAAGGGTTGGCAATCTATGGCCCACATACCAAATATAGACAGTCATCTATGTTTGTAAATAGAATTTTATTAGAACACAGCTAATTTACTATTAGATTTACTATCTAATTTTATTAGAACTCAATAATTTACTATTGTATTGTTGTATTGTATTGTATTGTATTGTATTGTATTGTATTGTATTGTATTGTATTGTATTGTATTGTATTGTATTGTCTATGGCTGCTTTCATGCTATAATGGCAGAGCTGAGTAGTGCCATGGACACTACATGGCTCACAAAGCTTAAAATCTTTAGAATCTGGCCCTTTAAGGAAAATGTCTGCTGACCTTTGGACTAAAAGGTGCATGATCATAATATCCACTCTGCATTCCCGTCAGCATTTTTGTAAAAAGCAAATGAGAAGATGCATGTGAAAGATATTTGTGAAGTGAAAAGTGCTACTGTTGTAAGGGGTGAACTTTATTAGTTAGGAAGATGATTGTCATGAAACCACTGAAATCAATCAATCCATCAACTGAACAATGATTGTGAAAATAAAGGCACTGAATTATATAATTCAGACTATTTCAAGAGGACTTCAGGGAAGTGTGAAATCAACCCTCTAGTCATAGGCCAGTCTACTCTACCTGAATATCAGCCTAGCACTGGGGTAGCAACTGCCTTAACAAGCAGAGATGAAGAAGCAGACACACCTGGAATTAAATTTCCAATCTACCACTTATCAGCCGGGTGCCTTTGGAATCTTACCAACTCTGCATGTCAGTTCCTCATCTGCAAAATGGGGATAGTAGTAGTACCTATTCCATGGGATTGTTGTGAGATTCAAATGAAATAATCCAATGAAAAGAGACAACATCTGGCTCATTGTCAACATAATTCATGGTAATTGCTGCCATCATTATCATTGTAGTCAGTTGCCTCTCCCACATTCTGAACTAATTTTCTGGCTACAGAAACAACTTTTCATGCCTTCCCTTTTTATCCTGGAGAGGTCTGCAGGATGCCAAGGTCCTCCTTTTCCTTGGTTTCTACTGCACTCGCCTACTCTCTCCCGGCTGCACCACCATCTTCCTAGATGGCCTTGGAATGTTGGTTTCATCCTAGCTTCTCCTCCCCTTACTCCCTACATCAAATAGACTGATGATTTTTGCCTCCTGGAACAAATTTCTAGTATCTGCACTCTGCATCCCTTCCTTACAGCCCAAAGTCCTACTTCATAGGCTCCTTAGCTCCTGCGTCGACTCCTGTGACACCCTTCTGGGTGGGCGCCTGACTCCAGGGGACTCCAGCTTTGGCCCATTCTATATACAACATCAGTGTTATTCTCTAAAATAAAATTATACCACTTCTTTACTTTAAAAGCTCTGGGGTTCCACATTGTCTGCTTGTTGCATAAGGCCCTTGTAAACCTGCCACCTGCCCACCTCCGGGGTCTCATCTTCTTCCACCTGTTCCTTGCTGGCCCCACCGCATGTCAGCGTTTCACACACATGCACCTACTGGCTGCTCTCCCAGTCAATCTGCAGACCAGAGTGAGGAAAAAAATGGTTTTTGGGGTAAATTACTGAGCTTTGGAGCTTTGTTTTTTATGCATCACTATCTCAGCAGAAATCTGATTAATATGTGACAGAAATTATAACTGAATAACCAATATTGAGCTAAAGCTTCCCCCCCAATATTACATTTATAGCAT
>NW_016814025.1:0-4872 GCF_001698545.2 Rhinopithecus bieti
ATAAAATCAAACACATAGACCAATGGAATAGAATAGAAAGTCCAGATATACACCGATGCATATTCAGTCAACTAATCTTTGCTGAAAGTGCCAAGAATATAAAATGAGGAAAGAGTAGTCTCTCCCATAAATGATACTGGGAAAACTGAATATCCACATGCAAGAAAAATAAAATTGGATCCTTTTCTTATTCTATACACAAAAATAAACTAAAATGGATTAAAGACTTGAAATCATAAAACTTCTAGGAAAAAAATGGAGGAAAATTTCCTAACATTCATCTTAACAATAATTTCTTTGGTATAACAGCAAAAACACAGACAATAAAAGCAGAAATAAACAAGTGAAACTACTTCAAACTATGAAGTTTCTGCACAAAATGAAACAATAAACAGAATAAAAAGTAATCTATGGAAGAGGAAAAAATCTTGGCAAACTATTTATCTTATAAGAGGTTAATGCACAAAATATATAAGAAACTCTTACAACTCAATAGCAAATAAACAAGCAAAGCAAAACAAAAACAAAAACAAAATAGTCTGATTTCATACGGGCAAAGGCACTGAATAGACATTATTCCAAAGCAGACATAGAAATGGCCAACAGGTATATGAAAAGATGCTGAACATCACTAACCATCAAGAAAATGCATATCAAAACCACAAACTATCACTTCACACCTGTTTGAAAGGCTTTTATCACAAAAAGATAACAAGTATTGGTGAGGATGTGGAGAAAAGTGAACTCTTATGCATTGCTGATGGGAATGTGAATTGGCACAACCATTATGGAAACAGTATGGGGGCTTCTCAAAAGATTAAAAATGAACTATTAGATGATGCAGCAATCCCACTTCCGGTTACATACTGAAAAGAAATAAAAATCACTATCTCAAAGAGATACCTTCACTGCCATGTTCATTTCATCATTATTTACAATAGCTTACAAACTAAGTGCCTGTTTACAGATGAACAGATAAAGAAAATATGGAATGTATACATTATGAAATATTGTTCAGCTTTTAAAAAGAATGAAATCCTGCCATTTGCAAAAACATGGATGAACCTGGATGACATTATGCTAAGTGAAATAAGTCAGACACAGAAAGACAAATTCACAATATCTCATTTATACATGGAATCTAAAAAATCAAACTCATAAAAAAAGAATAGAAGGGTAACTACCAGGGGTAGGGGGGTGAGGGACATAAGGAGGTATTAGTCAAAGGGAACAAACTCTCCACTTTCTCAAATACAAAAGAAAAGAAAGCAGGAATGCAGAGTAATTTTTAAGATTGGGAGAAAGATATTGAGAGATGTCATATGGGAAATATTTAATTTTTTCATAAAGAGGCAAGAAAAAAATAAGGCTAGGGTGAGGTTGGGTACTTTGAAGGAAATATAAAATGTTTGGAACCATTACAATGAAGAATACCATAGAGAATTCCCAAAGATGCTAAAAGGAACTTGTAACCAGTAGGAAAAATCTAGCTGAGATCAGAGCACAAAATCAGAATGCTTTTTGCAACTTTTCTAGCAAAGCCCTTTGCCTTAGAAATAAGAGTGAATGGCAAACATCATGCACAGCTAGAAATGAGCAAATATGGTAGAGATGACTGGTTGTCTCCTTCTCTGGTGTAGTACTAAAGTCCATTACTTTTAGCTGGACACAGGACTACTCAGAATAAAGTTTTATTTCCTAGCTTCCTTTCCAACTAGATATGGCCATGTAACTACATTCTGACTAATGAGATGTGAGAAGAAGTGATACACACAAAGTCCAAGTTGTGTCCTTAAACGGAAGAGTTATGCCTTCTCCTGTTTCCCACTTCAAGCTGGTACTAGATGGAATGCAGATGTAGGGTGGAAAATTTTGGACTATGTGAATGAGAAGAATATCTTAAAGACAGCAGACCATGGAAATAGAAATAATTTGAACTCCATCATGACTTTATAGAAGAAGACATACTAACTTAAATATTTACGTAAAGGTCAAATACACTTATATCTTGTTTAGAATGCTGTTGCTGTCTGTCTCTGTCACAAAAATCCATATTTACATCCTAGAAAGTTAGTGAGCCAGAAATTAAAGGATATTCTATGGTGAAAATAACAATAATGATGGGAGTGAGACAGCAGGGAGTTACTTAAACTTTCTGAATCTAAATTTCCTAATCTTTAAAATGAGAATAGTATTAGTACATACCTCATAGTGTTGAGATAATCAAATGAGACAGTGTACATAAAGCACCTAGCAGTGTTCAATACATAGTCCGTGCTCAAAAAATAGTTCCTATTACTATTGTTGTCATAGTGAAGATTAAACAAAATACTGCGTGAAATATTCTTGGCATATTGTAAGTAATTGGTGGTAGCTTTTGTTTCTGATACTTTATTTAAACCATTCTTATTATTGTCAGTATTGTTTCTATTGATGACCATGGGATCCATATTGAATAGGAGGCAATTAAAACCAGAATTATTTTGAGATGTAGGAGGGGGGTATTGGAATAAAGGTCATAATGAGGACAAAGAATAGATTCAGTAGGAGTGTGTAAGTAGAATAATTAGAACAACAAAGAATTAAGGTCAGGGAGAGAGAAATTTCCATTAGGACCTGAGTTTACACATGCCCCACCAGCCTATGGGTATAAATAATTCATATTAATAACACTACTTGAATCTCCTGGCTTTTGTTCCCATATGCTCATGCATGTCCTCAGTCCTCTCTAATGTGCCACCACCACCTCTTCCAAGTATTTATAGAAGTCTGTCAGTACTGTCTCACATAGTGCTCATAAGCACATATGCTCCCTCTTAGCACCACTGCTAATTAGCCATTTTGATGAGCCGAGTTGAGTACTGCAGTCTCTACTGTGTCCTGTGGTATCTGCTAGGTGATACTGTTACTCTATTAAGCACCAAAGCTTCCCTTAGGCACCGTCACTGAAAAAATGCAGCACACCTGGTGCCAAAACTTTACAGAAGTCTGCCATGAAGTGGAAAAGAATGCGTTTCTCTTCCTCCTATGTTATACTTTCAAAAGGAAGAAACAGTGCTGCTTTTGCCCTAGTACTTTCAGGGGTTTTAGTAAAACAGCCTTTTCAGTTTTATTTGCATCCCTACTGAATTCCATAGGCCCAGAAATGAGTATTTTAAGGGCCAAGCTAAAAGACAAACCAGAATTAGAAGCACCATATTATACTCAGAATTAAACTTCCTTTCCAAGGATTAAGGATTCACCCTAGTTCAAGGAATCATGCCAAGTTTTCTCTTCTGCTAGGCAGAGATACCCAATACACTCCACAGATCCCCTGCAAATGCATTTCTGTCAGGTCATCCCACCATTTCAACAAATATAAACAGAAAAATCTGAATTACAGTTTAATTTTAAAATCTTGTCCGTGTCGCCTCTCTTTCTTGTATCTGGGCTGGAGTTAGCCCTTTAGGCATCTTGTTAGGACAGAAACAGTGGTTGTTGTGAAAAGGGGCCCTAGGATGGAAGGGCACAACCAAAGCAGTGGTCGATGACTGTGTAAGAAGGGTAGGCTAAGCCCAAAACCATGCAGAAAAGAATCTGCAGTCCAAGATAATAAGAAAGTATACCGTATCAAGGAGGGGCCAAAGAGAGCTGTGATGGTTAGTACTGAGTGTCAACATGATTGTATTGAAGGATGCAAAGTATTTTTCCTGGGTGTGTCTGTGAGGGTGTTGCCAAAGGAAATTAACATTTGAGTCAGTGGACCGGGAGAGGCAGACCCACCTTCTATCTGGTTGGGCACCATCTAATCAGTTGCCAGCGTGGCTAGAATAAAGCAGGCAGAAGAAGATGAAATTAGCAGACTTGCTGAGTCTTTCAGTCTTCGTCTTTCTCCCATGCTGGATGCTTCCTGCCCTTGAACAACATACTCCAAGTTCTTCAGGTTTTGGGCTCTTGGACTTACACTAGTGTTTTGCTAGGGGCTCCTGGAATTTCAACCACAGGCTGAAGACTGCACATCGGCTTCATTACTTTTGGGGTTTTGGAACTTGAACTGATGCACTACTGGCTTCCTTTCTCCTCAACTTGCAGACAGCCTATTGTGGGACTTTACCTTGTCATCGTGTGAATCAATTCTCCTAAATAAACTCCCTTTCGTATGTAGATGTATCCTATCACTTATGTCCCTCTCTAGAACCCTAACACAAGATGTTTTGAAGTCAGGATAAAGACAGAGACAGGAGTCTGGCAACAGAGAGAAGACAGCAAGTGCAGGCAGATCCAACTCAAACAGGGGAGTTCCTTAGCAATTACCTAGTGTTAGTTAGTGTTTGATGCTTTGCTTTGGGGTCCAGCAAAGGCAAGATTAGTGGGTATATCAGCCTGATTTGAAGGGCCAGAAGTGAGACCACATTGCCTATTACTCCATGAATCATTCTTGGATAAATTGGGATGAGGTTTCCCTGTATTCACTTGGTGAAAATCCCTGACATATTCTGGAGCATTAAAAACAATTCCACAATTTATTAGAATATTTTCAAATAAAGGGAAAGAAAAGAAGCAAACAAAACCAAACAAAATGGACCATAGTCTCTCTGCCAAGCTGACTCCATTGACAAATTTTTAATGTAAGACATGAATTAAGTTAGAAAGTTTAAGCAGTACAGAATAATATAAAATAAAATTACTGTCTTTCCTTCCAAACTTTCTCACCAAAGGTAACTATTGTTAACAGTTTCTTTAATTCCAGAAAAAGGCATAAATATATACATATATATGTGTGTATATATTATACATAGTTTTATAATTTCAACTTTTCTTTTGGATTCAGCAGGTGCATGAGCAGGCTTGTTACCTGGCTATATTGTGTGATGCTGAAATTTGGGGTACAAT
>NW_016814025.1:6641-24129 GCF_001698545.2 Rhinopithecus bieti
ATTATATATTATATATAGAGAATATAAAAATTATATATATATATATAGTATATAATTATAACATTTGTGAAGAGAAGTGGTTTGACTTTTTTTTTCTTTTTTTTTTTGATGCAGTCTCACTCTGTTGCCAGGCTGGAATGCAGTGGCATGATCTCAGCTCACTGCAACCTCTTCCTGCTGGGTTCAAGCAATTCTCCTGGCTCAGTCTCCCGAGTAGCTGGTACCACAGGTGTGCACCACCACACTCAGCTAATTTTGTACTTTTAGTAGAGACAAGGTTTCACCATGTTGGCTAGGATGGTTGTGATCTCTTGATCTCGTGATCCACCCACCTTGGCCTCCCAAAGTGCTGGGATTACGGGCATGAGCCACCACACCCGGCCAACATTTTCATTTTATATTTGGATAACTTTTATTTTATTTCTTTTGCCTGATTACTCTGGAAAGTATTTTCAGTACTAAGTTGAATAAGAGTGGTGAAAGTGGGGACCCTTGTCTTATTCCCATTCTCAAGGGAAATACTTCCAGCTTTTGTCCCTTCAGTATGATGCTGGCTGTGGGTTTCTCATAAATGACACTTATTATTTTGAGGTGCATTCTTTCAATGCCTCGTTTGCTGAGGATTTTTATCATGAAGAAATGTTGGATTATATAAAAATCTTTACCCATAACTATTGAAATGGTCAATGGTTTTGGTTTTTAATTCTGTTTATATGATGAATTACATTTATTGAATTGTGTATGTTGGACCAACCTTGCATCCTGGGAATGAAGCATACTTAATCTTGGTGAATTAACTTTTTGATGTGCTTGCTTTGGTTTGCTTGTATTTTGTTGTGGATTTTTGTGTCTGTATTTACACATGGATATTGGCCTGTAATTGTCTTTTTTCTGTGTGATTTTGCCAGGTTTTGGTATCAAGGTGATGCTTACTTTATAGAATAAGTTAGAGAGAAGTACCTCTTCCTTGATTTTTTGGAATAATTTCAGTGGGATTGGTACCACCTCTTCTTTGCATGTCTGGTAGAAATCGACTGTGAAACCAACTAGCCCAAGGCCTTTTTAGTTGGTAGTTTTTTTTTTTTTTTCTTTTAATTATGAATACAATTTAAGAACTCAATATTGGTCTGGTGAGGGCTTCAATTTCTTCCTGATTCAATCTTTAGAGACTGGGTGTTTCTGGGAATTTACCGATTTTCTGTTTTTTTGTGCATAGGGGTGTTCATAGTAGTATTTGAGGATCTTTTGTATTTCTGTGGAATCAGCATTAATGTCACCATTGCTATTTCTGATTGTGTTCATTTGTATCTTCTCTCTTTTTTCTTTGTTAGTCTAGCTAGCTGTCTATTGGTCTTGTTCATGTTTTTCATGAACCAACTTTTGGCTTCATTGGTTCTTTGTATAGGATTTTGGGTCTCACTTTTATTTAGTTGTCCTCTGATTTTAGTCATTCATTTTTTTCTGGTAACTTTGGGCCTAGTTTTATTTTGTTTTGTTTTCTAATTCCCCTGGGTGTGATTTCAGATCATTAATTTGATATCTAGTTTTTTGAGGTAGGTGCTTAGCACTATAAACTTCCCTTTAATACCACTTTTGCTGAATCAGAAAAGTTTTTGTATGTCATGTCTCTGTTTTCATTTATTTCAAATAATTTTTTATTTCTGTCTTGATTTTATTGTTTCCTCCAAAGTCATTAAGAGCAAGTTGTGTAATTTCCTTGTAATTGTGTGATTTTCATTGCTCTTATTGGTATTGATTTTAGTTTTCATTTCACTGTGTTCTAAGAGTATGGCTGGTATAATTTCAATTTTGTATTATTTATTTTAGACTTGCTTTATGGCTGAGCATGTGGTCAATCTTGGTGTATGCTCTGTGTGCAGATGAGAAGAATGTTTTCTCTGGGCTAGATGGATGAAGTATTCTGTAGATATCTGTTTAGACCAATTGGCCAAGACTTGAATTTATGTCCAGAATGTCTTTGTTAGTTATCTGCCTTGATGATCTGTCAATGCTTTCAGTGCTTTCAGTGGGGATTTAAAGTGCCCCGTTATTATTGTGTGGCTGTGTAAGTCATTTTTTTTCTAAAGTCTAGAAGTACTTGTTTTATAAATCTGGGTGTTCCAATATTGAGTGTATACATATTTAGGATAGTTAGGTCTCCTTGTTGAATTGAACCCTTTATCACTATGTGATGCTTTTCTTTTTCCTAGTTTTAACTGTTGTTGCTTTAAAGTGTGTTTTGTCTCTTATAACAATATTGACCCCTGCTCTTTTTTGCATTCAATTTGCATGACAGATTTTTCTTCATCCCTTTACACTGAGCCTTGTGTTAGATGGGTCTCTTGAAGACAGCAGATGAACAGATCTTGCTTTTTGTTGGTTTGTTTGTTTATCCAACTTGCCACCTTGTGACATGTAACCGGGGCATTTAGATGATTTACATTCAAGGTTAATATTGATATGTGAGGTTATAATCCTACTGTATAGTTGTTACCTGGTTGCTTTGTAATTTCTATTATGTGAGTGCTTTATAGGGTCTGTGGGCTGTGTACTTAAGTATGTTTTTGTGGTAACAGGTATCTTTCTCTTGTTTCCATATGTAGAACTCCCTTAAGGAGCTCCTGCAAGGCTGATCTAGTGATAATAAATTTCCTTAGTACTTGCTTGTCTGGAGTAGGTTTTATTTATCCTTTGCTTATGTAGTATGTATGTATGTGTGTGTGTGTGTGTGTGTGTGTGTGTGTGTGTATGTGTGTGTATATATATATATATCATTCTATTATAAAATACATGTACATGTATGTTCACTGCAGCACTATTCACAACAGCAAAGACATAGAATGTCTTTGGAAGGATATGAAATTCTTGGTTGAAATTTCTATTCTTTAAGAATGCTAAAAAAAGGCCTCACAATCACTCCTGGCTTGAAAGGTTCCTGCTAAGTAGTCCTCTCTTAACCTGATTGGGGTACCTTTGTATATGATCTGACATTTTTCTCTAGCTACCTTTAAGAATTTTTCTTAGTGTTGACATTGGACAGTCTGGTGGCTATATGTGTTGGTTAATTTTATTTTGCATAGCATTTCACAGGTTTTCTCTTGATTTCTTGAGTCTGGATGTATACCTATTTAGCAAGATTAGGTAAGTCTTCTTGAATTATTGCCTCAAATATATTTTTCAGTTTGTTTGCCTTTTCTCTTTCTCTCTCAGGCATGCCAATCATTGGCAGGTTTGGTTGCTTTCCACAATGCCATATTTCTCAAAGATATTGTTCATGTTTTAATTTCTTTCTTCTTTATATTTGTCCAATTGGGTTAGTTCAAAAGACTGAACTTCAAGCTCAGAAATTATTTTTTCAAAGATCAGATTTTCAACAAACCTGGCAAAAACAGACAACAGGGAAATGATTTTCTATTTAATAAATGGTGCTGGGGGAACTGGCTAGCCATATGTAGAAAATTGAAACTGGACTCCTTCTTATCACCTTATACAAAAATTAACTTAGGATGGATTAAAGACCTAGATATAAAACCCAAAACTATGAAAGTCTTACAAGAAAATCTGGGCAATACCATTCAGGACATAAGCACAGGCAAATATTTCATGACAAAATTGCCAAAAGCAATTGCAGCAAAAGAAAAAATTGATAAATGGGATCTAATTAAATTGAAGAACTGCTGCACAACAAAATAAACTATCATCAGATTGAACAGAAAACCTACAGAATGGGATAAAATTTTTACGATCTATTCATCTGACAAAGGTCTAATATCCAGAGTCTACAAGAAACTTAAACAAATTTGCAAGAAAAAAACAACCCCATTAGAAAGTGGGCAAAATACATGAACAGACACTTCTCAAAAGACAACATTCATGCAGTCAACAAACATATATAAAAAAGCTCAACATCACTGATCATTAGAGAAATGCAAATTAAAACCACAATGAGATACCATTTCACACCAGTCAGAATGGCAATTATTAAAAAGTCAAGAAACAACAGGTGCTGGTAAGGATGCAGAGAAAAAGAGGAACACTTTTACACTGTTGGTGGGAGTGTAAATTAGTTCAACCATTGTGGAGGACAGTGTGGCAATTCTCAAAGATCTAGAAGCAGAATTATCATTTGATCCACCAATTCTGTTACTGGGTATGTATCCAAAAATATATAAATCATTCTATTATAAAGATACATGCACATGTATGTTCATTGCAGCACTATTCACAATAACAAAGACATGGAATCAACCCAAATGCCCATCAATGATAGAATGCAGTTTTAAAAATGTGGTACACCACGAAATATTATGCAGCCATAAAAAAGAATAAGATCATGTCCTTTGCAGGAACATGGATGAAGCTGAAAGCCATTATCCTCAGCAAACTAATGCAGGAACAGAAAACCAAACACCTCATGTTCTCACTTATAAATGGGGCTGAATGATGAAAACACATGGACACAGGGAGGGGAAAAACACACACCGGGAGCATTGAGGGGGGTGGGGAAAAGGAGAGCATCAGGAAGAACAGCTAATTGATGCATGGGTTAATACATAGGTGATGGGGGTAGCAATTTGTCAGCCCTACTCACTGGCTGCCTGGAAACCAACTTGGTGCTGTTGGGTGGGTACATGGTGGGTGTGAGATCAGCCTTTTGAGCTGTGGGCTGCATTGGAGCTGGGTGAGGTCTGTGGCTTCCAGCTTTTCCCCACTGCCCTGGTGACCTATGTGACATAACAGAGGCAGTCATAATCCCCCTGGGAACATAATTCCATTGGCCTGGGAGCCATGACCCCAACCCCTGTTGGGGTCCACATGTTTCCTAAACAAAGGAATGAACACACAAGACAACACAAGACAAGACAAACATGGCGGCCACCCCAAATGACACGCTCTGCTTTATTTTATACAGTCGTTTGTGGAATGTTACCAAGTCACAAGACACATTGTTGTTTTTCTGACCTTTCCCTGACTTTCTGGATTTTCAAGATGTTTACAAATAAACAAGCCCCAGGGTCTGCCGTTTGCAGCTGGCTCCTTTGTCCTCCCTGCAAACAGGGAAGGAACACCCTCCTTCGTTTGCAAGAACAGGACTTATCGGGAATGTCTCATTTGCGAGCACATAGTCCTCTACATTTCCCCTTTCTTTATTTACAAGTTTGAATTTCTTTCAAAACCATCATTACATGTTGGGCTCACTGGGATTCAGTGTTTACCCTTTGGCACCGTCTCCAGCAGACTGTGAAAGTGACAAAAACAAGAACAACAATCAATACATTGCTAGAAACAGAGGTCAGCAAAGTTTTTACAGGGCTCATAGGTTTCAAAGACGTCAAACTTTGTGCAATACCAGTCATCAAATCTGCACCAGTCAGCAATGGTAACTAATTGTGAAATGTTTCAGAAATGTTCTGTGTTAATTCTTGTATTTCTGACAATTTACTACAGCCAGCATAGCCAGGAATAAAGTCAGTGGGGTTTTGGGCTGCCCAGCTTGTTGAACAACCCCTTCAGCTTTCTGAGTAAGCTTTTTCAGTTGACCCCATGTCGGGGGCTCCACACGTCGAGTCCCAAAGGTGAATGTTCTCTGAGTGCTCAGATTCAGCTCCTGAAATTCCTTGAGGAATCTTCAGATTGGCTCCTCTTGGCCATGGCACTGTTTCAACCGTTGAAATGGAAACCACTCCTCTGGCACCTGTACGGACAAGAGCATAGCCTCAGTTCCATTGTGAAACTTTTCCTTTTAAATATTTCACTTGTAATGAAATATAATACACCCACAGATTACTGTTTTGCGGCTTTTCTAAAGGCTGTTGAAAATGTTTCACCACTGCAGACTGCTGTAATTGGTATCAATGGTTGAGAAAATTTAAAGTAAAAAGGGCTTTCAGAATTTGGTGTTTTGGGGAATCTCGCCCATCTCCCCCTTTTTGTTTTAAAATTTGTCATTTTAAGGTAGCATTGGCTTTTTCAATAATTGCTTGACCTTGACTGTTAAATGGAGTACCTGTGGAATGACGAATATGGTATAAAGAAAGGAAGGCAGCCAATTTACGAGAGCAATAAGCAGGGGCATTATCAGTTTTTAGTTCAGCAGGAACTCCCATACCCACAAAGCAAGTAAGTAAATGAGTAATAACAGAGTCAGCCTTTTCAGAAGGCAATGGTGTAGCCCTTTGGAAATGTGACCAGGTATCAATTGTATGATGAATATATTTTAAACGACCAAAAGAAGGAACATAAGTTACATCCATTTGCCAAATGTGATTTTGTTGAATTCCTTGAGGATTAATACCTGGACTTAAAAAATGTGCAATAATAGGAGCACAAGATGGGCAGGCTCTGACAATAGCTCGGGCTGGACAGCATGTTATAGAAAATCACCATTGTAATCCCAAACTATTAGTATGATGTAGTTGGTGCTCATCCTGAGCCCGTTGGACACTGCCAATAAGTAAAGAATCAATCTGACTATTGCCAAAAGATAAAGGTCCTGGCAAAGCTGAATGAGAATGAATATGAGTGGTAAAGAATATTGTTGCAGAAAAGCAAATAATTTATTACTAGTATAATGCTGAGAAAAAGAACCAGTATACTCAGTGCAAGCCGCTTGCCAGCCCTCATGAGTTTCCAACTGAGATTCAATGTATTGGTAGATAATCAGGTAATAATTTTTATAGGGTCAGCACCAAGCAACTGATGAGATTGATGTCCTCCTTTAATAATTAATTCAGCCAATTTATCAATATACATGTGAATTTTCTTAATGGCTTTAGTAGCTAGAAACAGCCACTCCAGAATATTATTATCTTGGTGTAAAATGGCCGTTGACGAATGGGGAGTATGAAAAAGACACAAAGAAAGTGGAAGATTGGGTGCAATATAGTCAAGGTGAGCTTCACTAATTCTATTTTCTACAAATGACAATTCTTCTGCTACAGGGAATAATTGACGAGAACTATTTAAATCTGAATCTCCTTCCAAGATAGCAAATAGATGTTGCAATTTGTAAGTAGGGATGATAAGAGCTGGATTAGGAAGCCCAGGTTGTAAAGTTCCCTTAGGTTGAATACAAGGATTTACAGCTCTAAGATCAGTTAATAAGTGCCGTTTTCCACTTTTCTTTTTAATGACAAACACAGGGGAATTCCATGCAGAAGTAATTGGTTCAATATGCCCCTTGGCATGGTTCTTTAACTAAATTCTTTAAAACCTTAAGTTTTTCTTTAGGTAATGCCCACTGTTCCACCTAAACAGGAGTTGTAGTTTTCCACTTCAAACGTAAAGCTTGAGGCTTGTGGACAGTGGCTAAGAGCTTAAAGGATTGTAGCCCATTTTGAACATCATATTTTTGGCAGCTGAAGAAATATGAGGAATGCTTAAAAAGGCACCAAATTGTTGTAAAAGATCACGGCCCCAAAGGTTAATATTAATGGGAACAATATAAAAGAACACTTTTCCTTGTTGTCCTTCGGGTCCTACACAGCTCAGGGGCTCGACACTTTGGTAGACTATAGAAGCAGTACCTAGGCCAAATAGAGTAACCGATACTTGTTTCTTTTTCCAATGATCAGGCCATTGAGCCAAACATATAAAAGATACATCCGCTGCTGTGTCGACAAATCCCTCAAAAAGTATCCTATTAATTTGCAATGAATATAAAGGTTTTTGATCAGAAACTAAAGTTTCCCAGAAAACAGTTTTCCCAGTACTACCAAAACCTCCTTGACGAGACACATCTCTAGATAAGAAAGGAAAAAAGGCAATAAAAGCAATTGTGCAATACGTTCCCCTGCCTCTGGGTGCAGAAATTGTGAGACTTGTACCATAATAAGGATTTCATCAGTAAAATCAGGATCATTTTGCTCCAGATAAAAGAATTTGTTAATCAAAGAGGAGATGGTCCACAATGGATGCCAAGAATACTCAAAGTCAGTTATATTAAAAAAAAGAAAAAGTATTGATCACTTAGTAGGTGATTTATACACAGAATCTGTTCTTTAGGAATGCAAAACAGTAAGAAGAAAAATTTCATTGCAATGGTTTAAATGTTAAAATCAATATAAGCCCACAGCACTGTAAGACCACCAAGAAGGAATATCTATCTCAGCCTGGAATATGGCAAGGGAAGATTCCTGAAGGATGTGACAGATGAGACATGTTCACAGGATCATAAATGAAGAGTTAGAATTATCCAGGTGGTTGAACAGAAGGGGTGTGAAAAGAACCAGATGGAGAGTTTCTTAGCTGATAGTTCAGTAATAGCATGGTGTGGGCATGGAACTACAATTAAGTCAGTGTTCCTGGAGCAAAATGTCAGGAAATGGGCAAACAGGGGACAGATAATGAAAGTCTGAAGGCCAGACTGTGAAGTTTAGACTTCATCTTTTGGTAATACCCACACTGGGGTTTTTCAAGATGTGCTAAGTATGTCAAGGGACAGGACAAACATGGTGTATATTTCTGAGGCACCATTTTAACTTGATGGTGTATACATTGAAACATTATTTTTAAGTCAAAACAAATATATATTATCATTTATAATTGAAAATTGCCAGTGAACAAGTCTAAGACAAAAAGTAAGACTTGAAAGAATTGTGAAACTTGTGGTCTTTGTTACTACTACACACTTACTACAGATATCACTCTGTAGTTTTCTTTTTTGGTTATATCCTTTCCTGGTTTTAGTATTAGGGTAATGCTGGCTTCCTAGAATGAACTAGGGAGGATTCCTTCTTTCTCTGTCTTGTGGAATAGTGTCAGTAGGATTGGTACTAATCCAGAAAGCTCCTGGAATGGATAAAAGAATTCAGCAAAGTGTCTGGATGCAAGATTAACGCACACAAATCAGTATCTCTTCTATACACCAACAGCAGCCAAGTGGAGAACCAAACCAAGAACTCAACCCCTTTTACAATAACTGCAAATAAATAAATAAATAAATAAATAAGAAATACACCTGTATTCTATATACGTATATATTAGAAGTGTACCTAGCAAAAGAATTGAAAGGCCTCTACAGAACGATTTGTATTTTGGATCACCACGGCAGTTGTGTGAAGGATGGATTTGAGGAGGAGGGCAGAGTAGGGCAGCACAATAGGTTAGGAAGCTATTACAGCAAGGGTGATATAGGATTAAACTAGGGTTACAGTAGATAGAGAGAAGGGCACAGAGATCAGAAAAGTTTTGTAGGTAAAGTAGGCAGAATTTAGTGACTGAATATGGGAGCTTAGGAAAAGAGAAATCTAAAACAAATCTTCAGTTTCTTCCTTGAATACTTGGGTAGATAGAGTATAATAAATACCTTTGGCTTTAAGAAAGAGATAATAACTTTATGTTGGATATGTTGAGTGTGAGGTCCCTGGTGAGACATCCAGGTTAGAGATTTTCCTGGCCCAAATGGGATACTAAGTAGGAAGACATTTATCTTCCCAGCCCTCAGGATGGCTGGGATTTTCCTGAGGCAACTAGAGTCCTCTGCTGGTCAGGCTCACACTTCAGGCTGCATACAGCCTTATCCAATAACCTCAAGATGTTGTATAATTATTTTTATTTTCTATAGTGTGCCATGCCATAAAAAATTTTGGGAAAGGCCAGTCTAAGGGATGGTGCTCAGTTGGCTGCTGAATATATAAGTATGAACCTTAGAAGAACTATAAAATATAACCAACAGCTAACATTTTGGAGATTTGTTATGTGCCAGGCACTGTTCTGGGAACTTTGAATTTATTAACTAATTCAATCCTAAAAGCAATCTTACAAAATAATAGGCATCTTGTTATCACCATTTTATGGATCAGGGAACTGAAATACCAAGAGGTAAGTAGCTCACCCAAAGTCCCACAGCTACTAAGAAGAAGAAGCGGAGCTTGATGTTATTAACCAGTCAAATCATGCAGCCTACTCCACTTGTTCTATATCTGTTCTCACCAGGCAAATTTTTTATTATGTTTTGACTTTCTACACAAGCGACTGGGAGAAAATCAGCTGGTCAGAGGATTGGAGGATTATAATTCTTGTGACAATTATAGCTATCATTATAAAATAATGAGCCAACATTCTTGTTTAGATGCCAGTCTTTGGTGAGGTTGGAGAGTATAAGTCAGCTTTTTGGAGACTAATCAGCTTTTAAATACAGATAAGATTGAACATTTGGCCTTAAAATGGTGACTGCATGTTCCTGTACTGTGATAACTCTTAGCATAAATGCTACCTGGTGATGTCTCTAGGCAGCAAAAAGCCTTCTTCTGGTAAGTCCTGATATCTTAACATAATATTTTTGAACTTCTTACTACAGAAGCAGGATAAAGAAAAAAACAGTCAATGAAAGAGATATGGGTGCAGGTTTCTACATGTGGAACTCATTGGATACAATGATTTTGCTCATGAGGACTTACACAAGGTGAGGAAGAAGTCAGGCTTTGGTTCAGTAAATAAAGCTAACTGTTTTATACTACAATTACTGCATTTACAGCAAACCATGTGTGTTGACAAAGAGCAAACCCAGTGGTGGTAAACATAGTTTGTGTTTTCCTTATTTCCTCTGTCAATTAGGCTCCAATCAGATTGAAAAGTCAGGAGCCCAGGTCAGAGAAAGGTAAACCACAACGAATTGAAGCTCAGAAGAAAATGTCATTGTTGACTGGAGAATTGAGTCACTCTGAGTTGTTTTCTTTTCATCAGAGAATAAAGAGGATAGCTTTCTCTTGGCAAGAAATGCTGCAAAACACTATGCCATCTCTATTACATTTTCTTAAGTAAACATACTTTCAAGTAATCAAGAATCAAAACAAAATACCAAGGGAAAATATCTAAAGTTATTAAGAAAAATGAAGAATGTTAAATGAGATTTTGTTTCTTATTTATAATTATTGACTGCTTGGAAACTTAGACTTTCTACTCCTTTGTCTTCTCCTCTATAAAATTGGGAAAATGGTAGTTACTTCACAGTCCAGAGATTGAATGAGATATTTTATGGATATAAGTATCAAGGACACAGTATCTGAAACATGTCAAACAATCAATAAAAGCTGTTCTTTTCGAGATGACAGATAAGAAGAGGCTTTTAAGCATGCCTCAGTCCTTTGAAAACAGCAAGACTGTGTATAAAAATCAACTACCTAAACTCTAATTCAAGAAGGAAAACTTGAATCCATTGGAATAATGAAGGAAACCCCAAATCATGGGGAGAAGAATGCGTGTGGCAAATAGCCCCTATGAGAGGGTCCAGCTGATAAAAGTGAATGAAGTCCCAGTACCAGAGAGAGGCAGAGATCTTCGCTCTGTTACTCACCTTTACACTGGAGATCTAAGCAACCCAGATTAAGGGAGAGCACTTTGCTTCTTCCAAGCCCTGGAGTTAACTTAAGGAGAGGATTGGAGGGGCAGAGAGGGAAAGACACTGGGAAAAGCTGCAGGCATTTTTCCAGATCTAGGACCAAGAGCAGGGTGCCGTTCTAAATCCAGGTGCATACAAAGTCAGTCGCTCTTTGATGACCTGGCAGCATGGACATTCAGGCATTTTACTTTCAGGCCAGAAATTAGAGCACATGTTCAGGAGCCATGTAGGGGCCTCCACAGCCAGAATTGCAAAAAGCACCTCAGCAGTGGGTACTGGAACTCTGCTCTCCCCTGTCACAGACTTGGGGTTGTTTGGGAGCCACTATAGCTATATTTTTTCTGCTGGGCAATGAGACTTGCAGGCAGGGCCATCTTGCTGACCTGGAACAATTCTCTGGGTGCCACTGCTGAGTGTTCCAGCCTACTCCCCAGAGGTAGTAAAGGTGGAGAGGGCCCTTTCTACACCACCACCAGGAAGAACTTCAGGCATGTGAAGCACCCACTTGCCAGTAGCAGCAGCCTGTGCTGCCCTATCCTTCTTGAGCATAGATAATGGTGCAGCAGGGCCATCTCTGCTCAACGTTCAGGTAGCTCTCCAGGCATGCACAGCACCTCATTGCCTGGATCCAGCAGCCTGAGACGTCTTGCCCTTGCTGTGCATAGATCGTGGTGTAATGGGGCCCTCTCTGTTTGACAATGAGACATATCTTCAGGCACTCAAGCCACCCGTTCACCTGGAGTGGCAGCTTGACTTGCCTCGCCCTTCTTGTGCAGAGATCATGGTGCAGTGGGCTGTCTCCTCTTGCCATCCAGGCAGATCTCCAGGCATCAGGAGCACTCACTCTTAGATTAGGAGTTTAGGCTGCCTGCCATCACCATGCAGCTAACTCGGGGATAAAGATGTTTCCCAGCTTCATGCCTAGGCACACCTCTGGGCTCTTGGTGGTTGCCCAGTGGATTCTCCCTTGGTGCTGATGTGTGTGCCTGCCATCAGGAAGCCTGCAGGTGGACTTGCCTGGTCAGGCCCTGCCTAACTCCCTCCCCATCATCCCCAGGTTGAGGAGGGAGCTCAGACCACCGTGCTCCTCACAGATCAAACCATTGAAAAAGGCAACAGAGAGTACCTCCCAGTAAACAAGGATAAAGTATATATCAAGCCTTTCTTATCCTTCAACTTTTATTTTAATATGTGCAGGTTTGTTACATAGGTAGATGTAGATGTGTGCCATGGTGGTTTGCTGCACAGATCTTCCTATCATTTAGGTATTAAGCCCAGCTTTCTTTAGCTATTCTTTCCGATGCTCTCCCTCTCCCAACCCATTCTCCGGCAGGCTCCAGTGTGTGTTGTTTCCCCCATGTGTCGGTGTGTTCTCATCATTCAGCTCCCACTTATAAGTGAGAACATGCGGTGTTTGGTTTTCTGTTCCTGCCTTACTTTATTGAGGAAAATGGTTTCTAACTCCATCAATGTTATTGAGGTACACATTGGCATGAACAACACATGTAAAGTGTATAACTGTAAATGATACACTTTACATGTGTTGTTCATGCCAATGTGTACCTCAATAAAGTGTGTGTGTGTTTTCTTCTTTTTGAAGTATATAGCAAGCCTTGTTGGTCACAGCCGGCTCTTACTCATAAGCAGCATCTACTGGATGGCAGGTCAAACTGCACAGCCCAATATAAAACCTGCTGACAGAAGTCCAATAGAGCTATAGAAGAAAAGTCAAAAGATCCTACCCAACATTCTCTACAATCACACCCGCTAGGGAGGGTGAGTAAGGGAAAGGGACAGAAGAGATTAAAAAACAGTAATGCTATATAGAAAAGAAAAAACCTTGCCCCATAGAAATTTTATGAAAATTAGAAGTGTCAGTGTCCCCAGATTAGAAATAACCAGCACAAGAATTCTGGCACCATGAAATACCTGAATGTAGTGATGCCACCAAAGGATCACACTAGCTCTCCAGCAATGATCCTTAACCAAAATGGAAATTCAGAAGAGAATTCAAAGCATGAATTTCAATGAACTCAATGAGATCCAAGACAACGTTGACAATAAACAAAAGAAACTTCTAAAAGAAATAAAGAGAGAGATGAACATCTTAAAAGGAAATCAATCAGAGCTTCAGGAATTCAAAAACTCACTTATTAAATTTCTAAATACAATGGAAAGGTTTATTAATAGACTCAAACAAGCAGAAGAAAGAATTTCCAAACTTGAAGACTGGTTTTCAAACTAACCCAGTCAGACAAAATACAGAAAAAAATAACTTATTTATTTTGTGACCTCTTATGCCTGCTCCTCTTCCATCCACAAACCACACAAAGACTTGGGTTATGAACCTCTACTGTCTCATATCATGTTCCCACATAGTCATTAGTATCTCAAACTAAATTTAGGTACATTACATAAAGCCCTCACATTGGTTTTCTACATTCAGCTGGGCCTGGTTTCTCCCCATCACTTTAACCGATAAACCTATAGGCGTCACAAGAAATCCACATCTGTTGACTTATACATACTGACATGAATAGGTGACAGGTAGTTAGGAAGTGTTTATAACACCTTTATGTATTTATTTTAGGTTCAAGGGATACATGTTCAGTACTGTTATATGGGTAAATTGTGTGTCATGGAGGTTTGGTGTACAGATCATTTTGTCACCCAGGTAACAATCCTCACCCTCCTCCCACACTCCACCATCAAATAGGCCCCAGTGGCTATTGTTTCCTTCTTTGTGTCCATGTGCACTCAATATTTAGCTCCCACTTATAAGTGAGAACATGTGGTGTTTGGTTTTTTGTTTCTGCATTAATTTGCTTAGGATTATGGCCTCTGGCTCCATTCATGTACTGCAGGGGAGATAATCTCATTTTTAAATAGCTGCATAGTATTTCATGGTGTATATGTACCACATTCAAGTCCACTATTGATAGGTATCTAGGTTAATTCCCTGTCTTTGCTATTGTAAAGAGTGCTGCAATAAACATATGTGTGCATGTGTCTTTATGATGGAACAATTTCTATTCCTTTGGGTATATACCCAGTAATGGAATCACTGGATGTAAAGGCAGTTCTATTTTAAATTCTTTGAGAAATCTCCAGACTGATTTTCACAGTGTCTAAACTAGTTTACACTCCCACCAACAGTGGGAATGGAAGCATTTCCTTTTCTCTGCAACTTCATCAGCATCTGTTAATTTTTGACATTTTAGTAATAGCCATTCTGACAGGTATGAGATGGTATCTTATTGTGGTTTTAATTTGCATATCTCTAATGATTAGTGATGGAGAGTATAATTTCTTATGCTCGTTGGCCACATATATGTCTTCTTTTGAGAAGTATTGGTTCGTGTCATTTGCCCATTTTAAAATTTTTTATTTGTTTGAGTTTCTCATAGATTCTGGATATTAGACATTTGTTGGATGCATAGTTTACAAATACTTTCTTACATTCTATACATTGTTTACTCTGTTGATAGTTTCTTTTGCTATGCACAAGCTCTTTAGTTTAATTAGATTTGACTTGCCAATTTTTGTTTTTGTTTCAATTGCTTTTGGAGTCTTCATCGTTGCCTGTGCTGATGTCAGTAATGGTATTTCTTAGATTTACTTCTAGGATCTTTTTTTTTTTTTTTTTTTTTTAGACGGAGTCTTGCTCTGCCACCCAGGCTGGAGTGCAGTGGCCGGATCTCAGCTCACTGCAAGCTCCGCCTCCCGGGTTTACGCCACTCTCCTGCCTCAGCCTCCGGAGTAGCTGGGACTACAGGCGCCCGCTACCTCGCCCGGCTAGTTTTTTGTATTCTTTTTAGTAGAGACGAGGTTTCACCGTGTTAGCCAGGATGGTCTCAATCTCCTGACCTCGTGATCCACCTGTCTCGGCCTCCCAAAGTACTGGGATTACAGGCTTGAGCCACCGCGCCCGGCGCTAGGATCTTTGTAACTTTAGGTTTACATTTAAGTTTTTAATCCATCTTGAGTTGGTTTTTGTACATAATGAAAGGTAGGGGTCCAATTTCAATCTTCTGCATATGACCAGCCAAATATCCCAGCACCATTTATTGAGTAGGGAGCCCTTTCTTTATTATTTATTATTATTGATTTTGTCAGTGATCAGATGGTTGTAGGTGTGCAGCTTTATCTCCGAGTTCTCTAACTTTTTACACTGGTCTATGTGTCTGCATTTGTACTAGTATCATGCTGTATTAGTTAATGTAGCCTTGTAATATAGTTTGAAGTTTGGTAATGTGATGCCTCCAGCTTTGTTCTTTTTGCTTAGGATTGATTTGACTATTTGAGCTATTTTTGTTGTTGTTGTTGTTCCAAATGAATTTTAGAATATTATTTTCTATTCCTTTAAAAAATGTTATAGATAGTTTGATAGAAATAGCACTGAATCTGTAAATAGCTTTGGGCAGTATGTCAATTTTTACAATATCAATTCTACCTATTCATGAGCATGGAAGGTTCTTCCATTTGCTGTGTCATCTCTGAATTATTTCAGCCGTGTTTTGTAATTCTTTCTGTAGAGATCTTTCTCCTCTGTGTTTAGCTGTATTTCTAGGTATTTTTGTGTTTGTGGCTATTGTGAATAGGATTGCATTCTTGATTTAGCACTCAGCTTGGACATTGTTGGTGTATAAAATGCTACTAACTTTTGTACATCGATTTTGCATCCTGAAACTTTGCTGAAATTGTTTGTCAAATCTAGAAGCCTTTGAGCAAAGACTATGGGGTTTTCTAGGTATAGTACCATATTGTCTGTGATTGTCTGTAAAGAGAGATAGTTTGACTTCCTGTCTTCCTATTTGGATATCTTTAATTCCTTTCTCTTGCCTGATTGCTCTGACTAGGACTTCCAGTACTATGTTAAATAAGAAGGCTGACAGTGGGCATCTTTTTCTTGTTCTGGTTCTCAAGGACAATACTTCCAGATTTTGCCAGTTCAGTATGAGGTTGGCTGTGGATTTCTTGTATATGGTTCTTATTATTTTGAGGTATGTACCTTTGATGCCTAATTTGTCTAGAGTTTTAACATGAAGGGAAGTTGAATTGAGAAGATCATGTAGTTTTTGTTTTCAATTCTGTTGATATGATGAATCATATTTATTGATTTGTATATGTCGAACTAACCCTGCATCCCAAGAATAAAATCTACTTGATCACGGTAGATCTGATTTTTAATGGGTTGCTGGATTCAGTTTGCTAGTATTTTGTTGAAGATTTTTGCAACTATGTTCATCAGGAATATTGGCTTGAAGTTTTCTGGTTTTTGGAATTTTCAGCCTTTTTGTGCTGGTTTCTCCCTATCTTTGTGGATTTATCTACTTTTGGTGTTTAAAGTCAGTGACCTTCGGCTGGGGCCTCTGAGTGGACGTCCCTATTGTTGATGTTGATACTATTCCTTTCTGTTTGTTAGTTTTCCTTCTAATAGTCAGGCCCCTCTGTTGCAGGTCTGCTGGAGTTTGCTGGAAGTCTGCTCCATACCGTTTGCCTGGGTGTCACCAGCAGAGGCTGCAGACCAGCAAAGATTACTGCCTGTTTCTTCTTCTGGGAGTTTCATCCTAGAAAGGCACACGCCAGATGCCAGCCTGAGCTCTCCTGTATGAGGTGTCTGTCGGCCCTTACTGGGAGGTATCTCCCAGTCAGGATACATGGGGGTCAGGGATCCACTTGAGAGGCAGTATGTCCTTATCAGAATTCAAACGGTGTGCTGGTAGATCTGCTGCTCTCTTCAGAGCTGCCATGTAGGGATATTTAAGTTTGCTGAAGCTGCGCCCACAACCACCCTTTCCACAGGGTGCTCTGTCCCAAGGAGGTGGGATTTTTATCTACAAGTGTCTGGGGCTGTTGCTTTTTTTTTCAGAGATGCCTTGCAGGGAGAGGAGACAGTCTGGCCACAGTGCACTTGCTGAGTTGGGGTGGGCTCCGCCCAGTTAGAACTTCCCAGTGTCTTTGCTTTTTGTTTTTTGTTGTTGGTGTTTGTTTTTATTTTTTTTTTTTTATTTATTTTTTTTATTATACTTTAAGTTCTAGGGTACATGTGCATAACGTGCAGGTTTGTTACATATGTATACTTATGCCATGTGGGTGTGCTGCACCCATCAACTCGTCAGCACCCATCAATTCATCATTTATATC
>NW_016814025.1:26320-37890 GCF_001698545.2 Rhinopithecus bieti
TTGTAGGGACATGGATGCAGCTGGAAACCATCATTCTTAGCAAACTATCACCAGAACAGAAAAGCAAACACCGCATATTCTCACTCATAGGTGGGAACTGAACAATGAGATCACTTGGACTCGGGAAGGGGTACATCACACATCGGGCCTATCATGGGGAGGAGGGAGCGGGGAGGGATTGCATTGGGAGTTATACCTGATATAAATGACGAATTGATGGGTGCTGACGGGTTGATGGGTGCAGCACACCAACATGGCACAAGTATACATATGTAACAAACCTGCACGTTATGCACATGTACCCTAGAACTTAAAGTATAAAAAAAAAAAAAATACAGAGAACCCCTGTGAGATATTATAAAAATCTAATATCACCAAGACATATAGTCAGTATACTGTCTAAAGTCAATGCCAAAGACAAAATCTTAAAGGCAACTAGAGAAAAAGGTCAGATCACGTACAAAGGGAATCTGATAAGTCTAACAGAGGATGATTCAGCAGAAAGCTTATATGCTAGAAGAGATTGTGGGCCTATTTTCAGCATTCTTAAAAAGAAGAAATTTCAACCCAGAATTTAATTTCCTTCCAAACTAAGCTGCATAAGCAAAGGATAAAAAAACCTGCTCCAGACAAGCAAGTGCTAAGGGAATTTGTTACCATTAATCCAGCATTGCAAAAGACCCTTAAGGGAGTTTTAACATGGAATTGAAAGAAAGATCCCTACTACCACAATAGCATACTTATGTACATAGTCCACAGACCCTGTAAAGCAACCACTAATAGAAACCCAAAGCAATCATCTAGCAACTTCATGATAGGTTCACAACCTCACATATCGATAATAACCCTTATTGTAAACAGTCTAAATGACCCAGATAAAAGACATAATGGTAAATTGGACAAAAAAACAAGACCTATTTGTCTATTGTCATCAAGAGACTCATCTCACAAGTTATAGCACCCATAAGATCAAACTAAAGAGATGGGAAAAGATCTATCATGTAAACCAAAAACAAAAAAAGAGCAAGAGTTTCCACTCTTATGTAAGATATGGTACAAATGCAGCCAACATTTGGTCACCCAGATTCATAAAACAAGTAAGTACTTCTACACCTACAAAACACTCAGACCATCAAGAGGGTGAAGCAATAATAGTGGGGGCTTCAACACTCCACTGATAGGGTAGCACAGATTGTTGAGACAGAAAACTACCAAAAATTTCTGGACAAAACTATGACACTTGACCAACTGGACATAATAGACATCTACAGAATACACCACCCATCAACCACAGAATATACATTCTTCTCATCTGCACACAGAACATACTCCAAGATCAACCACATGCTCAGACATAAAGGAAGTCCAAACAATTTTTAAAAAATGTTAAATCATACCAACCATATTCTCAGTCTGCAGTGGAATAAAATAGAACTCAGTTCTAAAATATATCTCAAAACCCCACAATTACATAGAAATTAAACAACTTTCTTCTGAGTAAACAACAAAACTAAGGCAGAAATTTAAAAATCTTTAAAATAAATGAAAACATACCAAAATCTCTGAAAGTCAGCAAAGGCATGTTAAGATGAAAGTTTATAGTGTAAAAGCCTACCTAAAGAAGTTGGATAAGTCTCAGATTAACCGTTAACCATCTAACATCCCACCTAGAGGAACAATGACAAACAAAAACCTGATTTCAAAGCTAGCAGAAAATGTTAGAAAGATTTCAAGTAAACAGCCTAATGTGACAACAAAAGAACTAGAGAACCAAGACAAAACAAAACCAAAGCTAGCAGAACACAAGAAATAACCAAAATCAGAGCTGAACTGAAGGAGATGGAGACACACACACAAAACTATTCAAAATTGAAAAAATCCAGGAGCTGGCATTTTGAGAAAATTAATAAAATAGATAGACAGTTAGGCTAATTAAAAAGAAAGAAGATTCAAATAAGCACAATCAGAAATGATAAAACTGGTATTACCACTGACACAAAAAACAATCATCAGAGAATATTACAAACACTTCTATGCACATAAACTAGAAAATCTACAAGATATTGATAAACCTGGACGAATACACCCTTCCAAGACTGAACCAGGAAACAATTGAATCCCTGATCAGACCAGTTCTGAAATTCCTGTGGTGATAAATAGCTTACCAATGAACAAGAGCCCAGGATGAGACAGAGTCACAGCTGAATTCTACCATATGTAGAGAGAAGAGACGGTACCATTCCTACTGAAACTATCTCAAAAAATTGAAAAGCAGAGACTCCTCCCTAACCTGGCTGAGATACAACAGAAAAGGAAATCTCCAAGTCAATATCATTGATGAACATTGATGCAAAAATCCTCAACAAAATACTGGCAAATTGAATCCAACCACACATCAAAAAGCTTATCCACCATGATAAAGTAGGCTTCATTCCTGAGATGCAAGGTTCGTTCAACATACACAAATCAATAAATGTGATTCATCACATAAAACAGAACTAAAGACAAAAACCACGTGATTATCTCAATAGATGCAGAAAAGTCTTTCTAAAAGTTCAGCATTCCTTATGTTAAAATTCCCAATAAACTAGGTATTGAAAGTCAAAATAATAAGACTCATGTATGACAAACCCACAGCCTACATTAAACTGAATGGTCAGAAGCTGGAAGCATTCCTTTTGAAAACTGGCACAAGACAAGAATGCCCTCTCTCACCATTCCTATTCAACACAGTATTGGAAGTTATCATCAGGGCAATCAGGCAAGAGAAAGAAATAAAAGGCATCCAAATAGAAAGAGGAATTCAAACTATCCCTATTTGTAGACAACATGATTCCATACCTAGAAAACCCCATCATCTGAGCCCAAAATCTTCTTAAGCTAGTAAGCAACTTCAGTAAAGTCTCAGGATACAAAATCAATGTGCATAAACTGCTAGCATTCCTATACACCAACAACAGCCAAGCTGAGGACAAAATTAGGAACGAACTCCCATTCACAACTGACACAGAAATAATAAAATACTTAGGAATACAGCTAACAAGGGAGGTGAAAGATCTCTACAAGGGGAACTACAAATCGCTGCTCAAAGAAATCAGAGATGACACAAACAAGTGGAAAAACATTCCATGCTCATGGATATGAAGAATCAATATCATGAAAATGATCATACTGCCCAAATTAATTTATAGATTCAATGCTATTTCTATTAAACTGCCATTGACATTCTTCACAGAACTAGAAAAGGAAAAAAAAAAACTATTTTAAAATTCACCTGAAACTAAAAAGAGCCCAAATATCCAAGGCAAACATAAGTAAAAAGAACAAAGCTGGAGGTATCAATCTACCTGACTTCAAACTATACTTTAGGGCCACAGTAACCAAAACAACACGATACTGGTACAAGAACAGACACATAGACCAATGGAGCAGGATAGAGAAACCAAAAATATTACCACACACCTACACAGATCTGATCTTCAACAAACATGACAAAAACAAGCAATGGGGAATGATTCCCTATTCAATAAATGGTGCTGGAATAACTGACTAGCCATGTGCAGAAGGTTGAACCTGGACCCCTTCCTTGCACTATATACAAAAATTAACTCAAAATGTATTAATGACTTAAATATAAATCCCAAACTATAAAATTTCTGAAAACAATCTACGCAATACCATTCAGGATGCAGGCACGGGCAATTATTTCATGATGAAGATGCCAAAAGCAAATGCAACAAAAGCAAACAATGAAAAATGGAATATAATTCAAGCTAACAAGCTTCTGCACAGCAAAAGAAACTCTCAACAGAGTAAACAGACAACCTACAGAATGAGTAAAAAGTTTTTCAAACTATGCATCTGAGAGAGGTCTAATATCCATTATAGATAAGGGACTTAACCACATTTACAAGAAAAAAACAAACCACCACTTTAAAAAGTGGGCAAATGATATGAACAGACACTTCTCAAAAGAAGACATATATGAGGCAAACAAGCATATGAAAAAACGCACAACATCACTCATCATTACAGAAATGCAAGTCAAAACCATAATAAGATACCATCTCACAACAGTCAGAATGACTACTATTAAAAAGTCCAAAAATAACAGCTACCTGTGAGGTTGTGGAGAAAAAAGAACACTTATACACTGTTGGTGGGAGTGTAAATTAGTACAGCCATTGTAAAACATAGTGTGGTGATTCCACAAAGACCTTAGAGGCAGAAATACCATTCAATCCAGCAATCCAATTACTGGGTATATACGCAAAGGAATATAAGTTGTTCTATTATAAAAACACATGCTTGCATATGCTCATTGCAGCACTATTCACAATAACAAAGACATGGAATCAACCTAAATGTCCACCAGTAATAGACTGGATAAAGAAATTGTGGGATATATACACCATGGGATAGCATGCAGATATATAAAAAGAATGAAATCACGTCCTTTTCAGGGACATGGATGAAGCTGGAGGCCATTATCTTTCACAAACTACCGCAGCAACAGAAAACCAAATACCGCATGTTCTCACTTACAAGTGGGAGCTAAATGATGAGAACACACAGAAGACAACAACACACAGTGGGTCCTATCAGAGGGTGGAACGTAGGAGGAGAGAGAGGATCAGGAAAAATAACTAATGGGTACTAGTCATCATACCTGGGTGATGAAATAATCTGTAGAAAAAAACTCACGACACATGTCTGCCTACATAACAAACCTGCACATGTAACCCTGACACCTAAATTTAGAAGATAATAAAAGAAAGAAAAGAACAAACCAACCATATATAATAAGGACAGAAAAAAACAATAAATGCTAATGTGGTGAAAGCCTACAGGCATCTGAAGAGAACAAATGAAAGCATCTTAACTGGGAAAAAAAAGAAGAAATCTAATATCTCTTCACTGAAGATCTCATTCTATGCCTAGAATGCCCTAATGCCTGCGCCAGAAGACTCCTGGAACTAATGGAACAGATAAATGACCTCTGTAAAGTTTTGGAACACAAAATCAATGTACACAAATCAGTAGTATTTTTATACACCAACAACATTCAAACCGAGACTGAAATCAATAACAATGAAAGCAATCCCATTTACAGTAGCCACAAAAAAAAAAAAAAAAAAAAAACCTAGGAATACATCTAACCAAAGAATTGAAAGGACTGTACAAGTTGAACCGAAGAAAACTGCTGAAGAAAATTATAGATAGACCAAATAGAAAAGCATTCCATGATCATGGATATGAAGAATCAATATTATTAAAATAACAACATTACCCAAAGCAATCTACAGATTTAATGCTATTTTTATCAAACCACCAACAACATTTTCACAGAATCAGAAAAACCTGGGCTATAATTCATGTGGAACCAAAAAAGAGCCTGAAAAGCCAAAGCAATTCCCAGCAAAAAGAACAAAGCCAGAGGCACCACATTACATGACTTCAAACTATACTATAAGGCCATAGTAACCAACTCAGCATGATCCTGCTATAAAAACAGACATGTAGACCAATGAAACAGAATAGAGAACCCAGAAATAAAGCTGAACACCTATAGCCACATGATTGTAGACAAAGTTGGGAAAAAGTAAGCCATGGGGAAAGGACTCTCCATTTAATAAATGGTGCTGGGATAGCTAGCTAGTCATATGCAGAAGAATAAAACTGGATCCTTATCTTTCACCATGTACAAAAATTAACTCAATATGCATTAATTATTTAAATGTAAGACCTCAAATTATAACAATTCTAGATGAAAATCTAGGAGACACCGTTCTGGACATTGGCCTTGGGAAAGAATTTATAACTAAGTACTCAGAAGCGATTGCAAGAAAAACAAAAATTGGCAAGTGAGACCTAATTAAATGAAAGAGCTTCTCACAGCAAAAGAAACAATCAACAGAATAAACAGACAACCTACACAATGGGAGAAAACATTTTTAAACTATGCATCTGACAAAGGTCTAATATCCAGAATCTATAAGGAACTTAAAAAATTCAACAATCAAAAAACCCCAATAACCCCATTAAAAATGGGCAAAAGATGAATAGACACTTCTCTGAAGAAGACATACAAGTGGCCAAAAAACACATGAAAACAATGCTTTAACATTACTAATCATCAGAGAAATGCAAATCAAAGCCACAATGAAATACCATCTCACACCTGTCAGAATGGCTACTATTAAATAGTAAAAGAAAAAGACAAAAAAAAAAAAAAAGATGTTGATGAGAATGCAAAGATAATGGAATGCGTATGCACTGTTGGTTGGAATATGAATTAGTTCAGCCAGTGTGGAAAGCAGTTTAGAAATTTCTCAAAGAACTTATAGTAGAACTACCATTTGACCCAACAACCCCATTACTACATATATGCCCAAAGGAAAATAAATCATTCTACCAAAAAGACACATAAACTTGTGTGTTCATTGCAGCACTATTCACAATAGCAAATAAATGGAATTAACCTAGGGGCCCATCAACACTGGATTGAGTAAAGAAAATGTGGTACATATCAATATCACCATGGAATACTATGCAGCCATAAAAAGAACAAAACCATGTCCTTTGCAGCAATATGGATGCACCTGAAGGCCATTATCCTAAGCTAATTAACAGAGGAAAAGAAATCTAAATACCACATGTTCCCACTTATAAGTGGGAGCTAAATGTTAGTTACTCATGGACATAATGATGGCAACAATAGACACTAGGAACTAATGGAGGGGAAATAAAGAGGGGACAAGGGTAAAAAAATAACTGTTGGGTCTGTGCTCACTCTCTGGGTGATGGAATCATTAGCATCCCAAACCTCATCATTACACAATATACCAATGTAGTAACCTGCACATGTATCCTCTGAATCTAAAATACAACTGGAATTATTTTTAGAAATACTGCAAAGAAAAAAATGTTGGATGTCATTATGAACTCTGTGCACGTTTGCTCACATATAATAACTTTAGAGCCTTCCTCTGAAAATTTAAATCATCTCACTGTTAATTTAACTACACACTATTGACTTCTTAGAAGTGTTTACAACAAAGTTTACAGGGTGTATTTTGTATCACTATTTCTTTTAAAATGCCATAGAGCCATTGCCTAGTAAATCTCACAGTGGCGACCTATGTTAATTTGTCACATCAGTGTCTGTTGCTTTTATACAAGTTTTAGTTGCATGGTTCTGTCTTGAAACTAGTCTTATGCAATGAAACACTGCATTTTGAAATCTAATTTTCAATTCCCTTTGAATTCAGACCTTCCTTATACTGCCATCTCCTGGAAATGTCTGGTCTTGAACAACCTCTCCATTTAGTCATGTCTTGCTAGTCAGGGGCTTCCTGTTAGTGATGAGTTTCAAGGTGTAAGTTTTGCCCTCCCCAGTGTCTTTTCTTATAGACTACACTCTGAGTAATCACTTGTCAAAAAGCACGCAGATTTTCTATAGTTCCTCATGACTTCATCTTTGGGCAGTGGGATCAACCGAGCCATTGTGAAAGAAAATAGCCAGTATTTACCTTTCTGTTTTCTATAGTCATTTCGAGACTGGTTATAACCAGGTTATAACCTGGTTATAAGGCTAAGTGAAGTCGACATAATTTTATGTACTGTCAAATGTAATGCAGCTAAAATCTGATAAATAATTTTCTTAGAGGATCATAGGGGAAAAACTCAATGAAAATGGGAAAAAAAAATGTTCATCTCATTAGGCTTGGTTTTAGATGATAGCCTCTAGCAGTGTGGCAAAGTAGAAGAATATCAAGTCCAGGAGTCCAGAGACAGGGCTTTTAAGTCTTATGTTAACTGTGTAGCCCTGTACAAGCCAATTCTTCTCTCTGGGCCTCAGCTTCCATGTATGTAAAATAAGAGAGCAGAACTAGGTGATCTGTAAGTTCACTACAGGCTCTCACATGCTGTAGCTTTTCGAAAGGTAAAGATGACATTGTGATTAATCATATCCGGTGAAAGTAGGTTGTTTTATCAAAATGGTATTGCTGAGCCTTACTGAGATGGGCAAAGTTACACATAAAGATTTGCCCATGACTGCTACTGAAAGACAATATATCGATAATAACTAGTCGGTGTATGAAACTTGACTGTGGTTATGTTTTACGTCAAATACAAGTTTTCTGATTCTCTTTCAGTGTTTCTACCCTTTAGTTGTATTCTAGTATTAGAAGCTCCAGTCATGCTATGTGAACACAGGTCAGCTTTACACATTAGTAGCTAACAAGGAAGCAGGATCTGGGGGTAACATATCCAGGAGACCTGTGGTTTGAAACATTGCTAAATCCTGATAAAACATGCTTGCTAACATATACATGAAGTCTTTTTCAGTAAATCAAACTTCAACTTGAGATCATTTATAATTACTCTAGTAGAGCAGGTTTTTAAAGGAATTGGGACATTGGACCATGAGATACAAGAGCCAGCAGGAAGAAAAGGGAAGTCCAAGGTACTCGGCCATTGAGGAAAAAAAAAATGACCACAGTCAGATGTAGAGGTTTGGAGAAGTAAAAATTGTGCATACAATTATCATTTCATGAAGCTTGAGTGTTAAGTGAAAGAGAAACGAGAGTATCAGGAACAGTAGAGATGGCCCCAGTTTTTAAAGTCATCAGGCCCTAAGATCTTTGATTGATTGATTGATTGAGATGAGTCTCGCTCTGTCGCCCAGGCTGGAGTGCAGTGGCGCGATCTTGGCTCACTGCCAGCTCCGCCTCCCGGGTTCACGCCATTCTCCCGCCTCAGCCTCCAGAGTAGCTGGGACTACAGGCACTCGCCTCCATGTCCGGCTAACTTTTTGTATTTTTGGTAGAGATGGGGTTTCACCGTGTTAGCCAGGATGGTCTCGATTTCCTGACCTCGTGATCTGCCAGCCTCGGCCTCCCAAAATGCTGGGATTACAGGCGCGAGCCATCGCACCCGCCTATCAGGCCCTAAGATCTTTACAGTCATCCAACCCCACAATGTAACCTGAGCAGGAGACCAATAAATCTGTGCAAGACTACATAGCTGAGATTAAATCACCAGAGGTCAGCACTGAGAAGACATGTGCTGGATGTTAACAGGTTGCTTTGTGTCCAAGCTAGCCAGATCTGCAACTGAGTACATCCACTAGGAAGTGCAGCCACTGCCTTTGGACACTGCACTGCATTCAAAGAATTGAATATAATCCATAGGGACTTTTGATGACTCTATGTACAAATTAGGTATTTCTAATTCAAAAATCTGAAATCTGAAATGCTGCAAAATCTGGAATTTTTGGAGCACCAACATGATGCTCAAAGGAAATGCTCATTGGAACATTTTGGATTTCAGATATTTGGATTAGTAATGCTCAATCAGTGTAACAGAAATTATTCCAATATCCAAAAAAAAAAAAAAAAATTGAAATTCTAAACATTTCTGGTCACAAGCATTTTGGATAAGAGATACTCAACCTCTATTAATAGTTTCCTAGAGCAGCTATAACAAAGTACCACAAACTGGGTAGCTTAAAACAACAAAACTATTCTATTACAATTCTGGAGGGTAAATGTTCAAAATCAAAGGGACTGCAGGGATATGCTCCCTTTGAGACTCCAGATAGAACTCCTTTTTGCCTCTTCCTATCTTCTGGTGATAGGATCAATCATCTGTGTTTCTTGGCTTGCAGTTGCATCACTCCATTCTCTGTCTGTCATCACATGACATTCTCCATATATACCTTTCTCTGTGTCTTCTCTTCTAATAAGGACACCAATCATACTGTATTAAGGGCTTGGCATACTCCAGTATTACCTCATCTTAACTAATTACATTTACAATCACCTTATTTTCCAATAAGATCACAGTCTGAGTTACTAGGGGTTAGGATTTCAAGATATCTTTTTGGGGGACACAATTCAATCCCTAACACCCTACATCAAACAAGATACTCTCCAATAGGAGACTATTTGGAGAAAAAGATTGGTTTCTTCATCTACTGGACTCTCAGTGTTTTGGGAACATATTGTGGATCTAGATTTGATGCCTGACTTATAAGCTTGGCCTCATCAATGCACCCATTTTCCCCACATACCTGTATACAGAACTCTCCATTAAGGGTGGTTGATGCCTTTATACAAAAGGCAAACTTCATCCCCTCCACTGACTCCTGGTCTTCATCAGCCACCACCATCCTACTTCTTGATACATTGCCACCATTTATACTCTAGTTTTGGAGGACATGATATAAGTTCCTAAAGTCCACTGATCACCCACAGACCTATGCTCAGACTGTATACTTGAGAAATACTCCCTATGTGCCATCTCCTGCTGAAAACACTCCTGTTGTCTTTATTTAATCTAACCGCAGAAGAATTCATGGCTAAGACTTGCCTGTATTTCTCCACCCAGATGACCTCCTACTGCAGTAACTATGGATTTCATTCCCACTGCTTCGTACATATTCCTGACCATATTTCCACCCAAGCAGCTAGTCACTACTTAAGAAAGCAGTCTAGAAGAAAGTCGTGGATATCATTACAGGTTATTTTAAGGCTTTTATGACATAATGGATATAAAACACCTAGTACCTTACTTTACACACATGGTAGAAATTAAACAAATCGTCATTTTTAAGCCATTATTGTTTCTCTACTTTCACATTAAAAAAACTCCCTCTGAAGATCATGTTATCTAATTATACTACCTCTAATCTCTCCTCATTACTGTCTTACTTAGACTTCCAGGGCAATTTCAACATTCACTGAGGACATTAGTACTTGGGATCTTCAAATCTCTCTCCACATCTTTTCTTGACATCATCCAGCACAAACTCAATATTTATGTAATTATTCCAATTAACAATTTAGCTTTAACAGTACCCTTGATCACCTCAACTCCAAAGATCTTCATTTTCAAAGTTTTATATTTATATTACTGTACCTTAAATCTTGAAAATTCATCTCTGGAAATTTAAGCTCCAGTACTCTATGTTCAGACTATGATTTTTTATTCTTTGAGTCAACTCATTCATTTATGATCACCTCATCTAAGCTTCTACTGGGACCCCCTTTCCCTGGACGTTGGTCACTATTGATCAGCTCACTTACATATTCACTTCCTTCTCTATCTGGTCTAAATCCAATAATCTATTATTTATTCATTAAACAGATATTTTAAGTGTGACTACTATCTATATGGTAAGCACTGTTTGTACATAGCAGTGAAGGTAAAAATCCACACCTTCATAGAGCTTGCATTCTTATGAAAAGAAACAAACAATGATAACAGAAACAAATGACAATGTATCAGGAAATGCTAAGTGCTGTGGAGAAAACCAAGCAGAGACAAAGGTATATGGAGTGCCGGTACTGGGTGAATGTGTCTTAAAAGAGATTTTTGATAAGGTGACGTTTAAGGATGACTTAAAGGAAGTAAGAGAGTAGTGATTTCAAATTTCTGATATATATTAGTCTTTAGAGTTCGGATGAATAAATTGGAATTCCTGGGGATTCTCAGAAATTCAAAAAATCATAAGATAGTATTTTTCATAACACTTTTCTTGTGTGTGTTTTTAATTATGAATT
>NW_016814025.1:40638-48408 GCF_001698545.2 Rhinopithecus bieti
AAGATATTGATTCTTCCTATCCATGAGCATGGTATGTTCTTCCATTTGTTTGTGTCCTCTTTGATTTCACTGAGCAGTGGTTTGTAGTTCTCCTTGAAGAGGTCCTTTACATCCCTTGTAAGTTGGATTCCTAGGTATTTTATTCTCTTTGAAGCTATTGTGAATGGGAGTTCATTCCTGATTTGGCTCTCTGTTTGTCTGTCACTGGTGTTTTGTCCCCTCCAAATCTCATGTTGAAATGTGATTACTAGTATTGGAGGTGGGGATTGGTAGGAAGTGATTGGATCATGGGGTGGATCCCTCATGAATGGCTTAGCACTATCTGCTTAGTGACAAGTGAATTCTCACTCAGTTCACATGAGATCTGGTTGCTTAAAAGAGTCTGAGACCTTACCCCTCTCTGTCTTGCTCCCTCTCTTGCCATGTAACATGCTAGCTCCCCTTCATCTTCTGCCATAATTGAAACCTTCCTGAGGCCCTCACCAGAATCATATTCTGGCACCATGCTTTCCAGATAGCTTGCAGAACCATGAGCCAAAATAAACCTTTTTTTCTTATAAATTACCCAGGCTCAGGTATTTCTTTATAGCAACACAAAATTGCCTAACACAGAAACTTCATACCAAGGAGTGAAGCATGGTTATAAAGTTACCTGAAAATGTAGAAGCAGCTTTGGAACTGGGTAATATGCAGAGACTGGAAGAGTTTACAGTTCACAGAAGAATACAGGAAGATGAGGGAAAGTAAGGAACTTCTTAGAGACTGGTTAAGTGGTTGTGACCAAAATGCTAGTAGAGATATGGACAGTGAAGGCCAGACTAAAGAGGTCTCAGGTGGAAATCAGGAAGTTATTAGGAATGGGGGTAAAGGTCACCTTTGTTATGCCCTATCAAATAACTTGGCTTCATTGTGTTTGCATCATAGGGGCCTGGGAAATTTGAACTTAAGAGTGATGACCTAGGGTATCTGGCAGAAGAAATTTCTAAGCAGCAAAGCATTCAAGATGTGGCCTGGATGATTCTAGCAACCTAGATCAGATATGAGAGTAAATAATGACTTAAATTTGGAACTTATATTTAAAAGATAAGCAGAGCATAAAAGCTTGAAAGGTTTGCAGCTTGGCCCTGTGGTAGGGAAAGAATTCAAGCATCCTGTGGAACAACCACTTGCTGGAAAGATTAGTATGACTAAAAGGGAGCCAAATACTAATATCTGGGAAAATGAGAAAAAGACCTCAAAGCCATTTCAGAAATCTTTTGGACAACCCCTCCCATTACCCACTCAGAGGCCTAGGAGGAAACAATTGTTTCAGGGGCAAGATCAAGGTCCCTCCATTTTTGTGCACCCTCAGGACACTACTTCCCACACCCTGACCACTCTGGTTCCAACCTTGGCTCAAAGGGGCCCAAGTATAGGTTTGGCCATTACTCTGGAGGGTGCAAGCCATAAGCCTTGGTGGTTTCCACGTGGTGTTAAGCCTTCAGGTACACAGAATGTGTGAGTAAAACAGGTTTGACAGCTTCCACCTACATTTCAGAGGATGTATTGGAAAGCCTGCATGCCCAGGCAGAAGCCTGTCTCAGGGGCAAAGCCCCCACAGAGAGCCTCCACTAGGGCAATGTGGAGGGGAAAGGTGTTTGAGCACATATACAGTGTCCCAACCAGGGCACTGCTTAGTGGAGCTATGGGTAGAGGGCTACCACCATTTAGGCCCAAGAATGGTATAGCCAATTGCAGCATGCATCCTCAGCCTGGATAAGCTACAGGCACTGAACTCCAACCCATAATAGCAGCTGCATAGGTTGCAACCATCAAAGCCATGGGGGTGGAGCTGCCCAATGCCTTGGGAGCCCAGCCCTTGCACCAATGTGCCCTGGATGTGTGACATGGAATAAAAAGTTGCTTTGGAGCTTTATGATTTAATGACTTCTCTGTTGGGTTTCAGACTTGTGTAAGGCCTATTTCTCATTTCTCTTGGCTAATTTCTCCTTTTTGGAATGGGAATATTTACCCTAACCCTGTATTACCATTGTATCTTGGGAATAAATGACTTGTTTTCTATCTCACAGGCTCCCAGGTGGAAGGAAATAATCTTTAGATGAGACTTTAGACTCGAGACATTTGAGTTAATGCTCGGATGAGTTAAGGCTTTGGAGGCATATTGAGAAGGCATGATTGTATTTTGCAATATGAGAAGGACATGAGATTTGGGGAGCCAGAGGCAGGATGTTATGGTTTGGGTGTTTGTCCTCTCCAAATCTCATGTTGAAATGTGATGCCCACTGTTGGAGCTGAGGCCTGGTGGGAGGTATTGGATCATGGAGGTGGATCCCTCACGAATGGCTTAGCACCATCCATTTGGCAATAAGTGAGTTCTCAGTTAGTTCACATGAAATCTGGTTGTTTAAATGAGTCTGGGACCTCCTCTTCTTTCTCTTCCTCCTTCTCTCATTGTGTGACATGCTGGTCCCTCTTTGCCTGCCACTATGATTTTGAAGCTTCCTGAGGCCCTCACTAGAAGTAGATGCTGGCATCATGCTTCCTGTACAGCCTGCAGAACCATGAGCTAAAATAAACCTATTTTCCTTATAAGTTACCAGCCTCAGTTATTTTTTATAGCAATGCAAAAATGTTCTAACACACCTATAATATATCCAAGTGGAGATGTTTAATGGTAAACTGGATATTTAAGTCTGGAATTCAGGGAAGAGGTTTAGGCTAGAGATACAAATTTGAGAATCATAAGGATATAGATGATCTTTAAAGCCATGCAACTGGATGAGCTTTCCAAGAAATAGATATAAATAGAAAAAAAGAAGATGTTCCAGGACTGATCCCTAGGACTCTGCAAAATTTAGAGATCAGGGTCATAAATAAGAGTGTCTAGCAAAGTTGAAGGAAAAGCAGGGGAACCTGGTTTCTGAGAGAGGCTGGGAGCAACATGAAAAAAGTATGTCAAAAAGGAGGGATTGAGCAAATATATCAAATGATATTAACCTGTTATGTAAATTGAGGAGTGAAAATTGATTATTGGGTTTAACCATATGGTGACCCTGACAAGAGCAGTTCAGTGAGTGGGTAGGGACAAAAGGCCTTTTGGAGAAGGTTTAAGGGAGAATTAAAAGAGAGGAAATGAAGACAGCGAGTATAGAAAATTCATTCAAGAATTTTTGCTGAAACGGGAGCAGGCAAATGGGACTAATTCTTTTATACCACCATTCTTTTCCATTGACACCAATGAACAAACTAAAATCTTGAAAAAAATCAAACTATTCAAACTCTGTTCTTATTCCTGAGCTGCTAGACCCCATTGGAGGAAAGCATGCGGTCACGCTGATTGATACCACCAGAGATTCATGGTCTTCAACTTTAACTGGGCCCCAAACACATCAAGGCATCCTTTCTGCACAAACTAAACAGTTTTTACTCACATAAAATTTTACTTTTTCTTTCTAACTCCCCTAATCTTGATTTTCTACCTCACTTAATTCCAATAAGTAATCAATTACCAAATATTGTTGATTCAACAATTACAGCTCCAATGTCACCTTCTTAATGAGTTAGATCATGCTAATGAGGTGCCACACTTGTCTGGGTTCATATTCTCATGCCAAGAATATTAAGGACATGAACACTTGTAGGTGGTTAAGGAGAGAAAAGTTTAATAGGCAGAAGAAAGGAGAGAGGAGAGCAGCTCTCTCTTGCAAGTGAGAGGTGTCTGAAAGGGAAGAGCCAGCCTGAGGCATATTGCAGCAGATTTTATAGGCAGGCTTCTGATTTATAGGGCCTACAGATTGGTTCAACCAGGTGTGACATTTACATAGCACGTGGGGGAGGTGGTTTCCCCACCCTAATCTTATTATGCAAATGGACTTTCCACTTGGCCAGTGTCAACTTGTCTGCTCCTTACTGTGCACATGGGTAGCAAAGAGAAGGGAAGATGGAACCGCCATTTTTATCATGCCTAGTTCCAGGCAGTCTTTTCCTATTGGCACAACTGCCGGCATTCATCTGTGCAAACTTCCACCTTGTTTGTGTATGTCTGCAGCTCAGTTTAACAGATTTGTCTGTGATAGAAAAGAAAATGATTTGGGGGCTGCTTTTCATTAAAGGAAAAACCTTACCAAGGACTATCTTACCCTCACTATCAGCCTAAATCATTTCTTTTTAACTCCTATAGCACTAGTTTATTAATTGAATTATAACAGTAACCTCTCTGCCTTTAGTTTATCTACTCTGTAATGCATTTGTCCCACTGCTGCCAGAGTAGGATTTCTAAAACACAAATGTAATCATATCACTTTTTTTTTTTTTGTATAAATTTAGTGTGTACAGGGAAGTTTTGTTATATGAATGTATTGCATAGTGGTGAAGTCTGGGCTTTTAGTGTAACCAACACCCAAATAGTGTACATTATATCCATTAAGTAATTTCTCATCCCTCATCCTCCCACCTTCTCACACTTCTAAGTTTCCAATGTCTATTATTCTACACTCCATATCCATGTGTACACATTATTTAGCTCCCACTTGAAAGTGAGAATATGCATTATCTGACTTTCTCTTTCTGAATTATTTTACTTAAGACAATGGACTCCAGTTCCATCCATGTTGCTGCAAAAGACATTATTTTATTCTTTTTTAATGGTTAAGCAGTATTCCATGGTATTTGTGTGTGTGTGTGTGTGTGTGTGTGTGTGTGTGTGTGTATATATTATATAAACATATATATGTATACATTTGTGTGTGTGTGTGTGTGTGTGTACATTACATTTCCAGTCATCTGTTTATGGACATGTACATTGACTCCACATCTTTGCATTGTGAATAGTACTGCTATAAACATAAGAGTACAGGTATCTTTTTGATACCATGATTTCTTTCTATTTGGTTGTATAAGCTCTCAAATTTAACATCTAAGGTCCTTTATGTATAACACATTCTGTTCATTACTTTATCCATTCAAAAATATTTCCTGGGGCCCTATCCTGCTCCAGGTTCTGTATTGGTTGCTGAGGGCACTGAATTAGGTGCATCTTGATGTCATCTTCAGGGATCTCATAACCCACTTTTATTTCTGTATTACTCTTGAATACCCATAAATTCTTATAGTTAGACCTTATTACTTGCAGTTCTTAAAATATATCTTACTGTTTCAAAGACATTAGCTTTTCTCTACCTAAAATATTGTCTCTGTTTCTTCAGATCCTGTTTATTTTCTTTAAAATTCAACTGAAACATCACATCCCTATGAAAAACATTCTCATGTACTTGTCCTTTCTCTGTCTTCCTGTAGCACTCTGTGTTTACCTCTATCATAATGTTCATCTTACTGTACTGACAAAATTTATTTATCTGCTTCCCTTAGTGAGACTGTGAGCTCCTTGGGGAACTGAGTCTTTTTTTTCTTTGTATGCCCACCACCTAGCCTAGTGCCTAATATATAATACATGATCCATAAATATTTAAAAACATGAATACATCAAGGAAAATGTAGCATGCTTTGCTTAATTTCATTAAACTTCATCTGTTCCACCTGTAGAGTAGCTTTTTGAATCCTAATTCTTTCATTCTGTCTTTTGGCTTTCTTTCCAAGTCTTTCATAAGTCTGACCTCAATGCCTTCTAGTAGACCTTACTCTAGGTTTAACCAATCCATGAATCACCACTTTTTGGTTATGGTCTTCCAGTTATTAACCTACTAGGCAATGATATTATCCAGATAAGGCTATCACAGGACCTTATCAAACACTTTGATGAAATCTAGGTGTTCTTTATCTATAGCATTTGTATCACCAACCTGTGTAGTGACCCCACCAAAAAGGAAATGATGTTTTATTGACCTCTAAATTTGTCACCCTTATTAAAATCTACATCCCTTTTCCACATTTTATTCTCATTGGAGTCTCTCTCATCTATTTCTAAACACAGAGAAGATCATGTTTTCCCAGCAATGCCTCATATTTGTGCCTTTTCTAACACTGTTCCCTCTGTCAATAAAACTTAGCTCAAAATTCAAAATTATTATTCAAAATTCAACTTCCTCCCTGAAAGTTCTCAAGAATTCGATCCCTTACTTTACCTATTATGAAGAGGTAAGATGGTATTGTCCCTGACATTTTTTTTCTGTAGTATAGGAAATAAAATGAGGGATTTGGGAGAAGCAATTGCTCCTGGCTTCTCTCACTGTCAATTACAGAGCAGGAATAAGATAAAGATCTTTTAGTATAACAAAGTCAGAATTAATAGTTCATCAAATGTTTAAAATATTCAAATATGTCATATAAGCCAGGTGGGACTTAGGAAAAAGTGATTCCTTCTAAGGCATCAAATATATTGTACACTAATTAGGAGACAACATACTTATAATCTTACTCCTACCCCTAGTCATACCCATAGGAGATATTAAGAGAAGAAACCTTGAGAGACAGAAAGAGGGGATAGAAATCTATCACACGAATTATAATCTTGCATTGTATAACGTATAAACTACTTTGTAATATAGTAAGTTATTTTAATGTTAATTCCACACCCCAACACCTCCCACACAGTAGAATTTACAATGCTTGAGTTCCAATATTGTGTTGTAATCACTGTTATGGAATTATTTCATTCCTGAACATGCTTCTAAGATAATTTAATTTCTAAGTGATTCTTTGAGTTTACATTTAAAAAAATTGGATGCAAGCTTTCAGTCTGGAAGTTTCAACACTACTATGTCTGCTGTAGAAGTGGTGATGTCAACAATCATGAAAGAAAGCCACTAAAAAAAAAAAAATCCAGGATGTTTCATAAAGCTTTAGGAAAGTTTCTGCTCGATGATACTACCTTAATATATGCTTAAAGATTAACTTAATACCTTGATCTTTCTTCTTCTAAATTTAATTCCTGGTTCTGTCACTTACCAGCTGTGTGCTCTCTGGCAAATTGCTTATACTTCCCCAATATCAGTTTCCTTATCAATTTAAGTGGTATCATACTTCTTCCCTCAAAATATTGTGGTAATAATAAAATGAGGTAATGTATATGTAGCAGAGTGAGCATATTATTTAAACAAATTATTTAAACTCCACTTCCAATATACCTCTGCCTCCTAAGGTATGTGTGGTGGGGGAGGGTGTTGGTGGTGGTATAAGTTTCTGTCAGTTAAAGATTTTGTTGGGGGCATAACCAAGATGGCCAAATAGGAATAGCACCAGCCTCCAGCTCCCAGCGTGAGTGACCCAGAGGACGAGTGATTTCTGAATTTTCAACTGAGGTACTGGGTTCACCTCACTGCGGCATGTCAGGCCATTGGCACTGGTCCGTGGGTGCAGCCCGGCCAGGGAGAGCAGAAGCAGGGCAAGGCATCGCATCACCTGGGAAGTGCAAGGGGGAAGGGAATTCCTTTTCCTAGCCAAAGGAAATTGAATCACACAACACCTGAAAAATCGGGTAACTCCCACCCTAATACTGCACTTTACCAAGGGTCTTAGTAAAGGCACACCAGGAGATTATATCCCACACCTAGCCCAGAGGGTCCCATGCCCACGGAGCCTCCCTCATTGCTAGCACAGCAGACTGAGATCTAACTGCAAGGCGGCAGCGAGGTTGGAGGAAGGGAACCCGCCATTGCCGAGGCTTAAGTAGGTAAACAAAGCCACCAGGAAGCTCGAATTGAGTGGAGCCCACCAGAGCTCAAGGAGGCGGGTCTGCCTCTGTAAACTCCTCCTCTGGGGACAGGGCATAGCTAAACAAAAAGCAGCAGAAACCTTGGCAGAGGGAAATATCCC
>NW_016814026.1:0-1695 GCF_001698545.2 Rhinopithecus bieti
ACCTTCCACTGGTTGTATGTGTGAAACACCTCCCACTGGTTGTATGTGTGAAACAAAAAAACGAAGGAGAAGGCCAAGCACGGTGGCTCATGCCTGTAATCCCAGCACTTTGGGAGGCTGAGGTGAGTGAATTGCCTGAGGTCAGGAGTTCAAGACTAGCCTGGCCAACATGGTGAAACCCCGTCTCTACTAAAATTACAAAAATTAGCTGGGTGTGGTCACAGGCATCTGTAATCCCAGCTACACAGGAGGCTGAGGCAAGAGAATCGCTTGAACCCGGGAGGTGAAGGTCACGGTCAGTCGAGACTGCGCCACTGCACTGCAGCCTGGGCAACAGAATGAGAGTTTGTCACAAAAAAAAGAAAAAGAAAAAGAAGAAAGAAAGAAACCTATGAACCAACTAATGCAGTGGATTCCAAAATTAAGATTAAGCTCGTATAACTTGTAATGTTTCTCGACGTACCCATTCATTTGAGTGGAAACAAACTCTTTTCATTCTTTGAAATCACTTTGCTGAGATTTTTTGTTTGTTTGTTTGTTTGTTTTTTTAAGACGGAGTCTTGCTCTGTTGTGCAGACTGGAGTGCAGTGGCGCAATCTCGACTCACAGCAACCTCCATCTCCCGGGTTCAAGCGATTTTCCTGCCTCAGTCTCCTGAGTAGCTAGGATTATAGGCATATGCCACCACACCCGGCTAATTTTTGTATTTTCGTGGAGATAGGGTTTCACCATGTTGGCCAGGTTGTTCTCAAACTCCTGACCTCAAGCAATCCGCCTGCTTGGCCTCCCAAAGTACTGGGATTATAGGTGTGAGCCACCATGCCCTGCAAGCTGAGACATTTTTAAGAAAAGTTTTCTGTGTTTTGTTTGTTTGTTTTGAGATGGAGTCTTACTCTGTCACCCAGGCTGGAGTGCAGTGGTACCATCACTGCAACCTCTGCCTCCTAAGTTCAAGCGATTCTCCTGTTTCAGCCTCCTGAGTAACTAGGACTACAGGTGTGCCACCATGCCTGGCTGATTTTTTGTATTTTTAGTAGAGATGGGGTTCACCATGTTGGCCAGGCTGGTCTTGTGTTTCTGACCTCAAGCGATCCACCCACCTCAGCCTCCCAAAGTGCTGGGATTACTCCCACAGTGCCTGCTCAGAAAAATTTTCTTTTCTTTTGTCTCCTCTCTCCTCTCCCTCTCCCTCTCTCCTCTCTCCTCCCTCCTCCCTCCTCCCTCCTCCCTTTCTCTCTTCTCTCTCTCTTTTCTCTTTTCTCTTTTTCTGAGACCAGGTCTCGCTCTGTTGCCCAGGATGGAGTGCCCTGGCACAATCTCAGCTCACTGCAACCTCCGCCTCCCAGGTTTAGGTGATTCTCCTGCCTCAGCCTCCCAAGTAATTGGGATTACAGATGCCTGCCACCACGCCCAGCTAATTTTTGTATTTTTAGTAGAGATGGGGTTCATCATGTTGGTGAGGCTGGTCTTGCACTTCTGACCTCAAGCGATCCACCCACCTCAGCCTCCCAAAGTGCTGGGATTACTCCCACAGCGCCTGCTCAGAAAAATCTTCTCTTCTCTCCTCTTCTCTCCTCTTCTCTCCTCTTCTCTCCTCTTCTCTCCTCTTCTCTCCTCTTCTCTCCTCTTCTCTCCTCTTCTCTCTTCTCTCTTCTCTTCTCTCTTCTCTCTTCTCTTCTCTTCTCTTCTCTTCTC
>NW_016814027.1:0-1569 GCF_001698545.2 Rhinopithecus bieti
AAATCACAATAAGTTTCTCAGAAAACTTCTCTCCAGTTTTACCTGAAGAATCTCCTTATTTCACCTTAGGATTCTATGCGCTCCCAAATATTCCTCTGCAGATTCTACAAAACAGTGCTAAAACTGCTCCATATAAAGAATGATGTAACTCTGTGAGATAAATTGACCCATCACAAAGCAGTTCCTCAAGAAGTATCTTTCTAGTTTTATCTATGGATATTTCATTTTCCACCATAGGCTTCAATTGGCTTCCAAATATCCCTTCTCAGACACCACAAAATCAGTGAAGCCAAAGTATTCCCTCAACAGAAACGTTTAGCTCTATGAGATGAATGCACACATCATAAATGAGTTTCTCAGAAAGCTTATCTCCAGTTTTACATGAAGAATTTTCTTTTTTCACCTTAGGCCTCTATGTGTTTCCAAATATGCCTGTGCAGATTCCACAAAACAGAGCTACCAAACTCCTCAATGAATAGAGAGGTGTACCTCTGTGCGATGAGTTCACCCATCACAAAGCAGTTTCTCAGAAAGCTTCTTTCTAGTTTAAATCTGAGGATATTTCCTTTTCACCACAGGCTTCAATATTATCCCAAATATATCGTGTCAGACACCACGTAAACATTGATGCTGAGCTGCTCAATCCACAAACAGTTAAAGTCTATGAGATGAATACACACATCAAAACCTTTTCTCAAAACCTTATTTCCGGTTTTATCTGAAGTTACTTCCTTTTCACTGTAAGCTTCTAGGAGCTCCCAAATATCCCTTTTCAGATTCCATAAAACTGTGCTACCAAACTGTTCCATGTAAAGAATCGTGTAACTCTGTGAGATGAATACAAAATAACAAAGCAGTTTTCAGAACGCTACTTTCTAGTTTTGTCTGAGGATATTTCCTTTTCACCATAGGCCTCAAAGCACTCCTAAATATCCCATTGCAGATTCCAAGAAAACAGTGTTAGCAAACTGCACAATGAAAAGAACAGTCTACTTCTGTGAGATGAATTCACTCATCACAAAGCACTTTCTCAGAAAGCTTCTTTCTAGCTTCAATCTGTGAATATTTCCTTTTCGCCATAGGTCTCAACGTGCTCCGGAATATCTCATCGCAGATTCCATGAATACAGTGTTAGCAAATGGCTCCATGAAAGGAAAGGTGTAACTCTATGAGATGAATTTGCACATCACAAAGCAGTTTCTCAGACAGCTTCGTTCTAGTTTTATCTGAGGATATTTCATTTGTCAGAATAGACTTCAATGCAATCCAAAATATCCCTTCTCAGATTCCCCAAAACAGTGCTACCAAACTGGTCAATGAAAAGAATCATGTAACTCTGTGAGATGAATTCATAAATCACAAAGCAGTTTCTCAGAAATCTTCTTTCTATGTAACAAATCTGCACGTTATGCACATGTACCCTAGAACTTAAAGTATTATAAAAAAATAAAAAATAAAAAAATAAAAAATAAAAAAAAGAAATCAAAGAGGACACAAACAAATGGAAGAACATACCATGCTCATGGGTAGGAAGAATCAATATCGTGAAAATGGCCATACTGCCCAAGG
>NW_016814027.1:5892-7596 GCF_001698545.2 Rhinopithecus bieti
AAAGCAGTGTTATCACACTGCTCAATGAAAAGAATGGTGTAACTCTGTGAGATGAATTCACACATCACAAAGAACTTTCTCAGAAAGATTCTTTCTACTTTTCATCTGAGAATATTTACTTTGTCACCACAGGCTACAATTCAATCAAAAGTATCTCTTCTCAGATATACCAAAAACAATGCTATCATACTGTTCCATGAAAATAATCATGCAACTCTCTGTGATGAATTCACAAATTACAAAGCAGTTTCTCAGAAAGCTTCTTTCTAGTTTTGTCTGAGGATATTTCCTTTGTCAACACAAGCTTCAATGTGCTCCAAAATATCCCATTGCAGATTCCAAGAATACAGGGTGAGGAAACTACTCAATGAAAAGAACAGTGTAATTCTGTGAGATGAATTCTCATGTCACAAAGCAGTGTCTCAGAAAGCTTCTTTTGGTTTTATCTGAGGTTATTTCCTTTGTTACCATAGCCTTTAATGTGCTCTGAAATATCTTATTGCAGATTCCACGAAAACAGTGTTATCAAACTGCTCAATGAAACGAAAATTGTAACTCTGTGACCTGAATTCATACATCACAAAGAAGCTTATCAGAAAGCTTCTTTCTAGTTTTATCTTAGCATATTTCTCTTTTCACTAAAGGCCTCAATGTGCTCCCAAATGTACCTTTGCAGATTCCACGAAAACAGTGTTAGCAAACTTCTCCAGAATAGAAAGATGTAACTCTGTGACTTGAGAAAACACATCACAAAGAACTTTATCAGAAAGCTTCTTTCCAGGTTTTATCTGAGTATATTTTCTTTGTCACCATATGCTTCAATGTGATCCAAATCATCCCTTCTCAAACTCCCCAAAACAGTGATAACAAACTGATCTATGAAAAGAATCATGTAGCTCTATGAGATGAAATCATAAATCACAAAGTAGTTTATCAAAAGCTTCTTTCTCGTTTTATATGAAGATATTTCCATTGTCACCATAAGCTTCAATGTGCTCCGAAATATCCCATTGAAGATTCCAAGAAAACAGTGATAGCAAACTGAACAATGAAAAAAACAGTGTAACTCTGTGAGATGAAGTCACACACCACAAAGAAGTTTCTCCAAAAGTTTCTTTCTAGTTTTATCTGAGAATTTTCCTTTTCACTATAGGCCTCATTGTGCTCCCAAATATCCCTTTGCAAATTCCCCAAAACAGTGTTAGCAAACTGCTCCATGAAAAGAGAGATTAAACTCTGTTAGATGAATTCACACAGCACAAAGAACTTTCTCAGAAAACTTCTTTCTAGTTTTATCTAAGGATGTTTCCTTTGTCACCATTGGCTTCAATGCGATCCAAAATATCCTTCCTCAGATTCCCCAAAAGCAATGCTACCAAACTGAACCATGGAAGGAATAGTGTTACTCTGTGAGATGTATTAACCAATCACAAAGCAGTTTCTCAGAAAGCTTCTTTATAGTTTTATATGAGGATATTTCCTTCAACTCCATAAGCTTCAACGTGCTCCCATATATCAGATTGCAGTTTCCAAGAAAACAGTGTAAGCAAACTATTCAATGCAAATAACAGTGTAACTCTGTGAGATGAATTCACACATCACAAAGCAGTTTCTCAGAAAGCTTCTTTCCAATTTTATCTGGGATTATTTCCTCTTTCACCATAGGCTTAAGTGAGATCCAAAATATTCCTTCTCAGATTCTCC
>NW_016814028.1:0-1020 GCF_001698545.2 Rhinopithecus bieti
TTTAGTAGAAACGGAGTTTCTCCATGTTGGTCAGGCTGGTCTCGAACTCCCAACCTCGGCCTCCCAAAGTGCTGGGATTACAGGTGTGAGCCACTGCGCCCAGCCTAAAATAAAGAATTTTTTAAAAAAGCCAGCTAGGCACAGTGGCTGATGCCTGTAATCCTAGCACTTTGGGAGGCTAAGACAGGAGGATTGCTTGGGCCCAGGAGTTTGAGACCAGCCTGGGCAACATAGCAAAACCCTGTCTCTACAAAACATATGAAAATTAGCTGGGTGTGGTGGCGTGTACCAGCAGTCCTAGCTACCTGGGAGGCTGAGGTCGAAAGATTACCTGAGCCTGGGGAGGCTGAGGTTGCAGTGAGCCGAAATTGTGCCACTGCACTTCAGCACAGGCAACAGAGTGAGACCCTGTCTCAAATAAATAAATAAAGCCACTTCCTCAGGTAGCAGCAACAGGGTGGTAGTGGCTGCAGCAGAAGTGCTGCCACAGCTGGTTCCAGAATCTAAGCAGAAGGTGGAGGAAGATCATGCAGCTACTGAAGACGGAGCTGGGCAAATAATAGGCTTTTCCCAAGGGGGGCTCTGAAGCTTGTGACCCTGCCCAGAGACTCTGCTGGAACAGTACAAATGGCACAGTCCAGATCCTATGTGGTATGTGCTCCCTTTGAAGGAAATCTCACATAGAAACCTCAGAGAGCCTATATGTGCTTCTCATGGAGAAATCGATGTCTATGCCGCCCAGCAGGTTGAACTGAACACCTCAACAGCAAATGGAGGTTAAAAGGCAGACCCTGGCTGGGCGTGGTGGCTAGAGAATTACTCCTTAGAGACCAGATCCTGGCGGTGGCTCAAGCCTGTAATTCCAGCACTTTGCGAGGCCGAGGCGGGTGGATCACCTGAGGTCAGGAGTTTGAGACCAGCCTGGTCAACGTAGTGAAACCCCATCTCTACTAAAAATACAAAAATTAGCCGGGTATGGTGGCAGACACCTATAATCCCAGCTACTCAGTAGGCTGAGGC
>NW_016814029.1:0-1020 GCF_001698545.2 Rhinopithecus bieti
AATCCCAGCACCTTGGGAGGCTGAGAAAGGTGATAACCTGAGGTCAGGAGGTTGAGACCAGCCTGGCCAACATGGCAAAACCTCATCTTTTTGTTGTTTGTTTGTTTGTTTTTTGAGACGGAGTCTCACATTGTCGCATTGTTGCTTGGGCTGGGGTACGGCGGCAAGATCTTGGCTCATTGCAACCTCCACCTCCCGGGTTCAAGCAATTCTCTTGCCTCAGCCTCCCGAGTAGCTGGGATTACAGGTGTCTGCCACCAGGCTCAGCTAATTTTTTTGTATTTGTGGTAGAGACAGGGTTTCACCATGTTGGTCAGGCTGCTCTGGAACTCCTGACCTCGTGATCCACCCACCTTGGCCTCCCAAAATGCTGGGATTACAGGCATGAGCCACTGTGCCAGGCCTACAACCCTGTGTTTACTAAAAATACAAAAATTGGCTAGGTGTGGTAGTGGGTGCCTATAATCCCAGTTACTTGGGAGGCTGACACAGGAGAATCACTTGAACCCGGGAGGCGGAGGTTGTAGTAAGCAGAGATGGCGCCACTGCACTCCAGCCGTGCTACAGAGAAAGACAGTGTCTCCAAACAAACAAACAAACAAACAACAACAACAACAACAAAAACCCTCAGAGGCTGGGCGCAATGGCTCATGCCTGTAATCCCAGCACTATGGGAGGCCAAGGCGGGTGGATCACCTGAGGTCAGGAGTTCAAGACCAGCCTGGCTAACATGGCGAAATCCCATCTCTACTAAAAATACGAAAAATTATCCATGTGTGATGGTGGGCGCCTGTAATCCCACCTTCTTGGGAGGCTGAGGCAGGAGAATTGCTTGAACCAGGAGACAGAGGATGCAGTGAGCTGAGATTGTGCCACTACACTCCAGGCTGGGTGACTGAGCGAGGCTCTGTCTCCAAAAAAAAAAAAAAAAAAACCCTCAGATAAGAGGATACAGATGTGTCCACTGTCATAAATTCTTCACCATGCTACAAGAGGGCAACTGACATGTTGGTGAATCTT
>NW_016814030.1:0-440 GCF_001698545.2 Rhinopithecus bieti
AGTTAGGGAGAGGGGAGTTAGGGAGGGGGGAGTTAGGGAGCGAGGAGTTAGGGAGCAGGGAGTTAGGGAGAGGGGAGTTAGGGAGAGGGGAGTTAGGGAGAAGGGAGTTAGGGAGGGGGAGTTAGGGAGAGGGGAGTTAGGGAGAGGGGAGTTAGGGAGCGGGGAGTTAGGGAGCGGGGAGTTAGGGAGAGGGGAGTTAGGGAGAGGGGAGTTAGGGAGAGGGGAGTTAGGGAGGGGGAGAGTTAGGGAGAGGGGAGTTAGGGAGAGGGGAGTTAGGGAGAGGGGAGTTAGGGAGAGGGGAGTTAGGGAGAGGGGAGTTAGGGAGCGGGGAGTTAGGGAGCGGGGAGTTAGGGAGAGGGGAGTTAGGGAGAGGGGAGTTAGAGGGGGGGAGTTAGGGAGAGGGGAATTAGGGAGAGGGGAGTTAGGGAGGGGGGAGTTAG
>NW_016814031.1:0-1700 GCF_001698545.2 Rhinopithecus bieti
ATTATGGTAGTTTTTAATGTCAGGATACCGTTCTTTTAAAAAGAATCAGCAGGCCAGGGGCGGGGGCTCACACCTGTAATCCCAGCACGTTGGGGGGCCGGGCAGGTGGATCATCTGAGGTCAGGAGTTCGAGACCAGCCTGACCAATATGGTGAAACCCCATCTCTACTAAAATTACAAAAATTAACCGGGCATGGTGGCGTGCACCTGTAGTCCCAGCTGCTCTGGAGGCTGAGACAGCAGAATTGCTTGAACCCAGGAGGCAGAGGCTGCAGTGTGCAGAGATCACATACTCCAGCCTGGGTGACAGGGCAAGACTCCGTCTCAAAAAATAAAAATAAATAAAATAAAAACAACCAGCAATTTAGTATTTTAAGCCTTTAACATAGGTGAATATGTGTTTTTTCCACAAGTAAAAAATTGGCTCTATAAGAATAAAAGCAAATAGAATCATGATAGACAAGGAAAATCTGAGTTAACAAAAACTATATTTTCTATAAGTAAAAATGATAAGTAAAACAAAAAAGATTAAAGACAAACTGTGAAAATATTTTACAATAAGCATAGCAGCAGAGCTAATACCTTAATATGTAAAGTGTTCTTACAAAGCAATAAAGTCAAATATTCCACATAGAAAAATAAGCAAAGAATGTGAATAGAAAATTCAGGAAAAAAAATTTTAAAGTGGCCTATAAATATGCAAAATGTTCAACCTTATCATTAATTTAAGAAGTGTAGATGAGAAACAATGTATGTTTTTTATTTATTGAATTAGGAAAAAAATTTAAAAGATAATGCAAGCTTTTTCTTTTTTTTCTTTTGAGATTGGGTCTTACTCTGTCACTTCGGCTGGAGTGAAGTGGTATGAACATGGCTTATGGCAGCCTCCACCTCCTGGGCTCAAGTGGTCCTTCCACCTCAGCCTCCCAAGTAGCTAGGACCACAGGCACAAGCCACCATGTCCGGCTAATTTTTAAAAAGCATTTTTTGTAGAGACGAGGTCTCACTGTGTTGCCCAGGCCAGTCTTGAATTCCTGGACTCAAGCAGTGCTCCCATCTTGGCCTCCCAAAATGCTGGGATTTACAGGTATGAGCCACTGTGCCCAACCAATGCAAATATTTTCATTAGTCTAAATTGGCACGACCTTTCTAATTTTTTTTATCATTTTTTATTCTAACATCACATAGAGACATTTATCCTAAGAATTAAAAACACACGGAGGTGAAGGTACTACAATGTTCAATGCCACATTATAGGCGGAAAAAAGATGACAAAATAACCTAGATGACCATTAACAGGTACCTGGTTAAATCAAATGTACCACATCCATGTGATGTACTTTTATTTTTATTGTTATTATTTTTTCCTTTTTTGAGACAGAATTTCACTCCTGTCGCCCAGGCTGGAGTGCAACGGCAGGATCTCGGTTCACTGCAACCTCTACCTCCTGGGTTCAAGTGATTCTCCTGCCTTAGTCTTTCGAGTAGCTGGGATTACAGGAGTCTGCCACCACGCCCAGCTAATTTTTGTATTTTTAGTAGAGACAGGGTTTCACCATGTTGGCCAAGCTGGTCTCAAACTCCTGACCTCAGGTGATCCACCGCCTCGGCCTCCCAAAGTGCTGGGATTGCAGGCAGGAGCCACCAAGCCCAGCCCATGTGATATAATTTTATATCATCATTAAAGCCTTTTTTTTTTT
>NW_016814032.1:0-296 GCF_001698545.2 Rhinopithecus bieti
TATGTGTGTGTGTGTATATATGTGTATATGTATATATGTGTGTGTGTATATATGTGTATATGTATATGTGTGTGTATATGTGTATATGTGTGTGTATATATGTGTATATGTGTGTGTATATATGTGTATATGTATATATGTGTGTGTGTATATATGTGTATATGTATATGTGTGTGTATATGTGTATATGTATATATGTGTGTGTATATATGTGTATATGTATATGTGTGTGTGTGTTTATATATGTGTATATGTATATATGTGTGTGTGTATATATGTGTATATGTATATGTGTG
>NW_016814033.1:0-7532 GCF_001698545.2 Rhinopithecus bieti
TGTATCTGACAAGGAATTAATATCCAGAATCTACAAGGAACTCAAACAAATAAGCAAGAAAAAACAAATAATCCCATCAAAAAGTGGGCTAAGGACATGAATAGATAATTCCCAAAAGAAGATATACAAATGGCCAACAAACATAAGAAAAAAAATGTTCAAAATCACTAATTATCAGAGAAATGCAAATCAAAAACACAGTGAGATACCACCTCACTCCTGCAAGAATGGCCATAATTTAAAATAAAAAAAAAAAAAAAAAAAAAAATGCTGGCATAAATATGGTGAAAAGGGAAAACTTTTACGCTGCTGGTGGGAATGTAAACTAGTACAACCACTACGGAAAACAATATGGAGATTTCTTAAAGAACAGAAAGTAGATCTACCATTTGATCCAGCAATCCCACTACTGGAGTATCTACCCAGAGAACAAGGAGTCATATGAAAAAAACACTTGCACACACATATTTATAGTAGCACAACTCACAGTTGCAAAACTATGAATCCAGCCTAAATGCCCATCAACCCACGAGTGGATAAAGAAAATGTGATAATATGTATATATATACACATATATACATGACGGAATACTTCTCAGCTCTAAGAAAATGAAATAATTGCATTCACAGCAACCTGGATGGAGTTAGAGACCATTATTCTACATGAAGTAACTCAAGAATGGAAACCCAAACATTTTATATTCTCACTTATAAGTGGGAGCTAAGCTATGAGGATGCAAAAGAATAAGAATAATATATTGGACTCTGGGGACTCAAGGGGAAGGCTGGGAGGTGGGTGAAGAATAAAAGACTACACAATGGGTGCAGTGTACACTGCTTGGTGATGGGTACACCAAAATCTCAGAAATCACCACTAAAGAACATATGCATATAAACAAACACCACCTGTTCCCCAAAAACTATTGAAATAAAAAATACTCTAAATAATCTTTAAAATGTACAATATATAATTAAATGTTTCATTATATGCATTAACAAAACTAGGCTGGTCTATTTATAGAGAAATTGAGTATCTCACTAACTTACTATTTTGATTTGAAGATAGATGTTGGCAAACAACAAATTATTATTGTTATTGTCATTATTGTATAAATAATATAATGGCTCTATCATATGCTGAATGATCACTAAAATGGAAATAAAGAGCCAAATAAAGAAAAAAGAAAAAAGAAAGAAAAAGAAATACTGGCCAGGTGTGGTGGGTCACACACCTGTAATCCCAGCACTTTGGGAGGCTAAGGCAGGTGGGTCACCTGAGGTCAGAAGTTCAACACCAGCCTGGCCAATATGACAAAACCCCGTCTCTACTAAAAATACAAAAATTAGCTGGGCATGGTGGTGGGCACCTGTAATCCCAGCTACTCAGGAGGCTGAGGCAGGAGAATCGCTTGAACCCAGGAGGTGGAGGTTGCAGTGAGCCGAGATCACACCACTGCACTCCAGTCTGGGTGACAGAGTGAGACTTGGTCCCCCTGCTCCAAAAAAAAAAAAAAAAAAAAAAAAAAAAAAAGAGCAAAAGACACCGCCAAAGAGATATAAGCATGTCAAATATGCATATGAAAAAATGCTCAACATTATATGTCATGAGAGAATTTCAAATTAAAACAACAACAAGATACCACTACACACTTATCATAATGACCAAAATCTAAAACACAGACCAAGAGCAAATGCTCACAAGGATGTGGAGCCACAGACCCTCTCATTCACGGCTGCTGGGAAGGCAAAACGGCATAGCCACTGGGAAGACAGTGTGGCAGTTTAAAAAAAAAAACAACGAAAAAACGAAACATACTCTTACCATATGTTCCAGCAGTTATGCTCCTTGGTATTTATCCAAATGAGTTAAAAATGTAGGTCCACACAAAAACCTGCACACAGATGTTTATAGTATTTTCATTCACAATTGCCAACACTCGGAAGCAACCAAGATGACCTTCAGTAGGTGGATGGAAAAATAGCCTATGGTACATCCAGACAATTGGAATATTATTTGGTGCTAAAAAGAAATGAGCTATAAAGCCATGAAAGACATAGAGGAAACTGAAATGCTTATTACTAAGTGAAAGAAGCCAATGTGAAAAGGCTCCATACTGTATGACTCCAACTGGATGACGTTCTGGAAAAGACAACATTATAGAAATAATACCAAGATTACAGTTGCCGGGGTTGTGGGGAGGAAGAGATGAATAGTAGGGCACAGAGGGTTGTAGGGCAGTGAATCTATTCTATTTGATACTACAGTGGTAGATGAATGTCATTATACATGTGTTCAAACCCATAGAACATACCACACTAAGAGTGAATCTTAGTGTTAATTATAAACTTCAGAGGGTAATGATGTGTCAAGGTAGGTCCATCAATTGTAACAAATGGGCCACTCTGGCTGGTGTGAGATATCAATACTGGGGGAGTCTGTGCCATTGTCAAGAGTGGGGTCATATATGGGACCCCTGTACTTTCTGTTCAATCTCTTGTGAGCCTAAAGTTGCTCTAAAAATTCAATCTACTTTTTCAAAAATGGGCAAAAAATCTTCAGAAGACATTTCACCAAAGAAGATATATAAATAGCTAATAAGCACATAAAAAACTGCTTAACATCATTAATCACTGGGGAAATACAAATTAAAACCACAATAATATATCACTTCATACCCACTAGAATGGCTATAATAAAAAAGGCAGAAATAACAGATGTTGGTAAGGATGTAAACAAACCAGAGCCCTCAATACATTGCTGGTAGAAATGTTAAATGTTACAGTCACTTTGGAAAATAGTTTAGTAGTCTCTTAAAAACATAAATTTACCATATGATCCAGCATTTCCGCTCCAAGATATCTGCCCAAGAGAAATGAAAACGTATGTCCACACAAAGACATGTATACAAATGTTCAGGGCAGCATTATTCATGATAGCAACAAAGTAGAAAAGATCTAAATGTCCATCGACAGGTAGAAGAATATACAAAATGTGGTATATCCATACAATAAAATACTATTCAGCAAAAAAAGTAGCAAATGCGTATTGATGCATGCTACAACACAGATGCATCAGAACGTACCAAGTGAAAGCAACCAGATACAAAAAACCACAAATTGTAAAATTCCATGGATGCGAAATGTCCAGAAAAGACAAATCTTTAGCAATAGAGTATAGAATTGTAGTTGCCCACAGCAGGGGGTGGGAATGCAGATGGTCTGCATATGGGCATGAGGGATCACTTGGGAGAGATGGAATTATTCTAAAACTAGATTGCAGTGATGTCCGAACAACTGTGTAAATTTACTAAAATTCATTCAATTGCAAAGTTAAAACAGTAAATGTGATGGTATGTAAATTATACCTCAAAGCTGTTAAGGCATAGCAGATGCTTATTAAGGATGTCAGGAGGGTACACGAATGGGGAGGGTGCACACTAAGAACACTACCCATGATTAATTTAACATAACCCCATTACTGGTGAATGTGTCTTTCAGGAATACCTCCTGCTGTTGCTGTATTTGTCTAGGACACAGACTCACACTTACATCAAGCAGAGACAATTGAAGCCACCAAGTTCAATCCAAGCATCATCTCACTGGCAGAATGAAACAGGATAACCTCCAGCTTGGCCAGAAAGAAGATATGACCCGTCAACTAGTACTGAACAACCACTGCCTTCCAAATGCCTCCCATTTATCTCAGTGTGGGTTAAAAGGCCTAAGCGATATAGTTATCACTTGCCAGTCGAACATGCAACAAAGCGGTGTTCTCTTATCAAAAGCATCATAACTCATTTAACATTGAGGCTATATCGTTTTAACTATATCCTTTTTTTTCTAGATTAGAAAAACAATAGTTGTTTCTTTTTTTTTTATTTCAGCAGGGATCCAGATAATAAAAAGATTTATAATTAAGTCAGCAGATTTACTTTTGCTATGCCGCCCTAGATTATGAAAAAGTATAATTATATGCAATTAAAAAATGAACAGTATTTCTTACCCGAGTGAAGCTTTAAAAGTCATTATGAATCCATTAGCTCAGCAGACCTTACAAATGGCCTTCACTACTCTGGACTGCATTTAAATGTACAACAGTGAGAAGTAACTTTCCCCCATTTCCATGATGTGTGTGTGTGTCTGTGTGTGTGTGTGTGCATTTTCGCCCTCCTCAGCCATGCCCAGAAGTGGCCATTCATTTTTACATTCTAAGGCCATGTTCTTAGTATTGAACTTGACCACGCAGCTCATAATGCTTTAGAAGCCTCCAGCTAGAAAACTGAAGAATGACCTCAGAATTCATCTACTCAGCCTTGTCCCTACCTCTTTACTCCTCTGTAGGCAGTAATTTTTTTTTTCTTTTCTTTCTTTCTTTTTTTTTTTTTGTTTCAGTGTAACAGTATCAAATGAGCCAAGATTGTCATGAAACTATTTGGATACTGTACTCTGGTTCCCTCATCTCCTCCAGCTGCATCAGCCTAAATTGTCCTAGTGAGTTCACTTACGTCTGGGTTACTGTAGATTTGGGTTTTGCTATTACTAGTTGTCTCACTTATCCAGAAAATTACCTAGCTTGATTGAAGCTTAATCTGTTGACTACCAGAAAACAACGCATATAGGAGAATTGATCTAGATAATTCAGACCCCATTCATGATTTTATTTCAATTGAGCATTCATGTGTGACAAAAACTGGTAATTATTGAAAATTTCATCTGCATAAAAATAATAGATCTTACCCACAAGTCCATTTCCTCTTGTCTCTCAGTGTTAGACTCACCCTCAGCATCATTCTTGGCAGTGGCCCAGCAGTTATAGTAAAAACAAACAAACAAAAAACCCTCCATTGTCTTTTATTTAACCGGCCAAAATTGCCACCTGATCTCTCCAGTCTCACTGCATTTGATGCTGTTAGAGCCTTCTCTGCAGTGGTGGCAAATCTGCTAATAATCAGAATCACTTCAGAAGCAAGTAAAAGTATATAGAGATGAGTCCTAACCCAGATTTACTGATCAAAAATTCCAGAAATGGAGCTCAGGAATCTGCATGTTAAAATCACTCACCGGGTGATTCTTAGGCAGCCAGCCTCACATGGTGCATAAACTGACTCTGACACTCCAGCAGCCTAGACGATGGGTACACTCAGGTGAATAAGAGACATGGTCTCTTCTCTGATCATTTTTCTACTCTTACCTCTTCATCCTTTCTTAGTCTTCTGATTCAAGCCTGGATGAATAAAGATCCCAGGAACAGAACAAAATACCTGCAACTCTCGCAGTCTTCCCAGAGTGGGCTGGATGAAGGGGCTGTCCCCAGGTCAGGGGCCACACCCTGGGGAGGATGGTTGGCCTCTAGGCATCTACCTCAGTGTAACTGGAACTGCTCAGTGGGCTCAAACTTCCCCTCTTATTTTCTAGTGTTTAGGTGTTTTAGTTCTGTTGTGCCTTTTATTCAATGCAAACCATCAACAAGTTCCTTAAAAATAAAACACTGTGACACTCTAAACTGCCAGACAATGTGACAATAAGTAAGCCAACTTGAAAAGAACAAATGACCAGGGTTCAGAAGAACTGGCCTTTACCAGCTCTGTCGTTTTCCAGTGGCGTGGCCTTGCGGAAGTCACTTCGGTGTTCCAGGCTTTGGCTAGGGCCAAAGAAAGGTTGAGGCAGATGATACCTTTCCAGCTCAAGTATTCTGGAATACAGCACACTCCCATGAAGCCCTGCATATGTTGNTATATATATATATATATATATATACACACACACACATACACACACACACATATATATATATACACACACACATCTATATAAACACACACATACCAAGGAATATTACTCAACCATAAAAAAGAATGAAATAATGTAATTTTCAGCAACTTGGATGAAACTGGAGGCCATTATTCTGAGTGAAGTAACTCAGGAATGAAAAACCAAACACTGTATGTTCTCACTTATAAGTGAGAACTACGCTATGGGTATGCAAGGACATACAGAATGGTTTAATGGACACTGGAAACCCAAAAGAGGGAAGAGTTGGAGGAGGATTAGGGACAAAAAACTACATATTGGGTACAATGCACAGTATTTGGGAGACAGCTGCACTAAAATCTCAGACTTCCTCACTATATAATTCGTCCGTGTAACCCAAAACCACTTGTACCCCTATTGCTATTGAAAATTTTAAAAGAACCAAAATAAAATTAAATATTAAGAAAAGAAATAAATAATCTGAATAGGCCTATATCTATTGATGATCTTGAATCAATAACTAATAACCTTCCAAAATAGACATCACCAGGCCCTGATGGGTTCACTGGTGAATTCCACAAAACATTTAAGGAAAGAATTTTACCAATCCTGTATAATTTCTTTCAAATTATAGAAGCAGAGGAAATACTTCCTACCAAATTCTATCAGGCCAGCATCACCCTAATACCAAAAACCAGGCAAAGACACTAGAAGAAAAGAAAACTATAGATCAATATCTCTAATGAACATAGATGCAAAAATTCTCAACAAAATACTAGCAAATCAAACCCAATGTATAAAAATAAGTATAAACCTCAATCAAGTGAGATTTATTCCAGGTATGCAAGGCCGGTACAACATTAGAATATCAATTAATGTAATCCATAACAGGTTACAGAAGAAAAATCACATGATCATATCATTAGATACAAATAAAACATCTGACAAAATCCAACATCTATTCACAATTTTTTAAAAATCTTAGAAAACTAGGAAATGAGGGGAACTTCCTTAACTTAATAAGAATATCTATTTTAAAATCCCTGTAACTAACATCATGTTTAATGGTAAGAAAATAGAATCTTTCCCATTAAAATCAGGAACAGGGCAAGGACGTGCGTGAGCAAGGATGACCCTCTTGGCATCCTTTTCAATATCATAATGGACGTCCTAGCTAATGCAATGAGACAAGAAAATGAAACAAAAGGAATACTAATTGGGAAGGATGAAACAACATTGTTTTTGTTCATCAATTACATGATTGTTTATGCAGAAAATCTGAAAGAATCAGTGAAAAAGCTGGAACTAATAATTATAGCAAAGTTGAAGGACACAAGGTTAATATACAAAAGTCAATCACTTTTCTATAAATCAGCAATGAACGAAAGGAATTTGAAATTATTAACACAATCCCATTTACATTGGCGTGAAATACTTAAGTAGAAATCCCATTTACATTAGCATGAAATACTTAAGTGGAAATCTAACAAAATATGTACAAGATTTATATGAGGAAAACTACAAAATTCTGATGAAATCAAAGAAGAACTACATAAATGGAAAGGTGTTCCATATTCATCGATAGGAAGGCCCAATATTATCACAATATCAGTTCTTCCCAATCTATACATTCAATGCAATCCCAATCAAAATCCCAGCAAATTACCTTGTGGATATCAACAAACTCATTCTATAGTTTTTATGGAGAGGCAAAATACCCAGAACACTACAATATTAAAAAAGAACAATGTTGGGTGGGCGGAGCAAGATGGCCACATAGGA
>NW_016814034.1:0-1146 GCF_001698545.2 Rhinopithecus bieti
TAATCTAGTATTAGAAGTGAAGTCATTTTTTAAAAAAGAATCTAGACAGTGAGAGATAAAATGTAATATGAATTGTATTCAATGATAGACAGTCTGGAAGTGTTTTCATATTTGGCCATAGAATTTGGCAATTTTTGTTCATTTATTTGCACATGGTTCTGTCTAATGTTCTGTACAACAGCAAATAAAATAATCAAGAGAAACTGAAAAGCTCTTCTACTTTGCTGTTTCATGCTACTACTTAATCCCCTTCCTCTCAAATCTCTGCCCTTCAATCCCTGTTAGAAAAGGCTATTGCCTCCCAAATTGAGACAGAACACAGCAGGAGAAGTGAAAAGGGAAAGAATCTCAGATTTTCTCTCAGCTTCTGCTCTGTAGCTAGTAGAAATAATAGTAATATAATAACCCATTTTAATAAAGTCGATGACATCACTTTTAACTTGCTGAAAACAACCATAATCAGAGTTAGAATTCAAAAGAGAAACAAGGAAAACTATTTTGCAAATTGCATGACAGAAAAATGATTAATATCCAGGATATATAAAGAGTTCCTACAAGTCAATAAGAAAAATAGAAATATCCCTACAGAATAATGGGCTAATATAAGAATGAGGAATATTTTAAAAATAAATGAACACTAAGCATATAAAATATGCTCAATTTTACCAAAATCAGAGAAATGCAAATGAAAACAATGAAATGCCCAAATTCTCTCTTCCTTGCCTGTATGGCAAAGATTGAAGAATTCGATAATATATATAACTCTTCATTATATGTATTATATATATAATATACCCTGCAAGGAAGGATTCACTAGAAAGCAGGAAGATACTTTTAAATTCACTTGGAGGGAAGGTAAAATGGTAAAGACCTTTTAAAGACCATTTGACAGGATCTGTTAAAATTTTAAATGCACGTACCCTTTGAAGCCTCTGTATTTATGTATATTAGAGAAATATTCATTCAGAACATGAAAAGGCATGAAAAAGCATGTACCAAGATATTGCTCCTCCTCCTTCTTTTTCTTTCTTCCTACTGGAAAGGTTATCAGTAGTAATGATATCAGTAGTAATGATATCAGTAGTAATGATATCAGTAGTTATGATATCAGTAGTAATGATATCAGTAGTAGTAGTAATGATATCA
>NW_016814035.1:0-1390 GCF_001698545.2 Rhinopithecus bieti
TTTACCAAGCGGACCTGATAGACATCTACTGAACTCTGCACCCCAAATCGACAGAATATACATTCTTCTCAGCACCACATCACACTTATTCTAAAATTGACCACATAATTGGAATTAAAACACTCTTCAGAAAATGCAAAAGAACAGAAATCAAAACAGTCTCTCAGACCACAGTGCAATCAAATTAGAACTTGGGATTAAGAAACTCACTCAAAACTGCACAACTACATAGAAACTGAACAACCTGCTCCTGAATGATTCCTGGGTGAATAACAAAATTAAGGCAGAAATAAAGAAGTTCTTTGAAACCAGTGAGAACATAGACACAACGTACCAGAATCTCTGGGACACAGTCACAGCAGTGTTTAGAGAGAAATATACAGCACTAAATACCCACAAGAGAAAGCAGGACAGATATGAAATTGACACCCTAATACCATAATTAAAAGAGCTAGAGAAGCAAGAGCAAACAAATTCAAACGCTAGCAGAAGACAAGAAATAACTAAGATCAGAGCAGAACTGAAAGATACAGAGACATGAAAGATCCTTGAAAAAAAAAATCAGTGAATCCAGGAGCTGTCTTTTGAAAAGATACACCAAATAGATAGACCGCTAGCCAGATTAATAAAGAAAAAAAGAGAGAGGAATCAAATAGACACAATAAAAAAATATAAAGGGGATATCACCACTGATCCCACAGAAATACAAATTACCATTGGAAAATACTATAAACACCTCTACTCAAATAAACTAGAAAATCTAGAAGAAATGGATAAATTCCTGGACACTTACACTCTCTCAAGACTAAATCAGGAAGAAGTCAAATCCCTGAATAGACCATTAGCAAGTTCTGAAATTGAGGCAGTAATTAATAGCCTACCAATGGAAAAAAAAAAAAAAAAATCCCAGGAACAGACAGATTCACAGCCAAATTCTACCAGAGGTAAAAGAGGAACTGGTACCATTCCTTCTGAAACTATTCCAACAGAATAGTAGTAACAATTCTAAACAATAGAAAATAGGGACTCCTCCCTCACTCATTTTACGAGGCCAGCGTCGTCTTGATACCAATAGCTGGCAGAGACACAACAAAAAAAGAAAATTTCAGGCCACTATCCCTGATAAACCTCCACGCAAAAATCCTCAGTAAAATACTGGCAAATTGAATCCAGCAGCACATCAAAAAGCTTATCCACCACGATCAAGTCAGCTTCATCCCTGGGATGTAAGGTTGGTTCAACCTATGCAAATCAATAAGCATAATCCATCACATAAACAGACTCAATGACAAAAACCACATTATATATCAATAGATGAAGAAAAGGCTTTTTGATAACATTCAACACCCCTTCATGCTAAAACTCTCAATAAACTAGGTATTGATGGAAA
>NW_016814036.1:0-437 GCF_001698545.2 Rhinopithecus bieti
CCGAGAAACTTCTTTGTGATATATGAATTCATCTCACACGGTTACAACTTAGTCTTCATGAAGCAGTTTGCTATCACTGTTCTCGTGGAATCTGCAAAGTGATATTTGGGAGTGCATTGAGGCCTATGGTGAAAAAGGCATTATCCTCAGATAATAACAAAAAGAAGCTTTCTGAAAACTTGCTTTCTGATGTGTGAATTCTTCACACAGAGATTTACCTTTCCCTTGCTGTAGCAGTTTGCTAACACTGTTTTCATGGAATCTATAAGGTGATATTTGGGAGCGCATTGATCTAGGTGAAAAGGAAATATCCAAAGATAAAACTGGAAAGAAGCGTTCTGAGAAACTGCATTGTGATTTGTGAATACAACTCACAGAGATACGCTTTCCTCTTTATTGAGCAGTTTGCTCAAACAGTTTTCTTGAAATCTGCAATC
>NW_016814037.1:0-437 GCF_001698545.2 Rhinopithecus bieti
AAGAAAGAAAGAAAGAAAAGAAAAAAATCTCATGCTCTCAATCGTGATTATTACAAAAATTAGAGGTGGCAATATAATTGGTTAATGCTTTTAGAAAGCAACTTAGCAAGATCTGTAATAAACAAAAACAATTGCTAAAAACAAACTTTGGCCTGTAATCCCAGCACTTTGGGAGGCCGAGACAGGCGGATCATGAGGTCAGGAGATCGAGACCATCCTGGCTAACACGGTGAAACCCCATCTCTACTAAAAAAATACAAAAAACTAGCCGGGCGAGGTGGCAGGTGCCTGTAGTCCCAGCTACTCGGGAGGCTGAGGCAGGAGAATGGTGTAAACCTGGAAGGCGGAGCTTGCAGTGAGCTGAGAACAGGCCACTGCACTCCAGCCTGGGCAACGGAGCGAGACTCCGTCTCAAAAAACAAAAACAAAACAAAAAA
>NW_016814038.1:0-983 GCF_001698545.2 Rhinopithecus bieti
ATAGAAGATTTCTGAGAAACTGCTTTGTGATTTGTGAATTCATTTCACAGAGATATACAATTCTATTCATGGAGCAGCTTGCTAACACTGTTTTCCTGGAATCTGCAAAGGGATATTTGCAAGCTCATTGAGGTCTAGGGTGAAAAAGGAAATATCCTCACATAAAAACTAGAAAGATGCTTTCTGAGAAACTATATGTGTTGTGAGAATTCATCTCACAGAGTTATACTGTTCTTTGCATTGAGCAGTTTTCTTACTCTGTTTTCTTGGAATCTGTAATCTGATATTTCAGAGCACACTGAAGCTTATGGTGACAAAGGAAATATTCTCAGATAAAAACTACAAAGAAGCTTACTGAGAAACTACTTTGTGAAGTATCAATTCATCTAACTCAGTTACATGATTATTTACATGGAGTAGTTTGGTGGCACTGTTTTTGATGAATCTGAGAAGGGATATTTTGAATGGCTTTTGAACCTATGGTGACAAAGTAAATTCAATCAGATATAAACCAGAAAGAAACTTCTTGAGAAACTGCTTTGTGATGTGTGAATTCAACTTACACAGATACACGGTTCTTTTCATTCAGCAGTTTGCCAGCACTGTTTTCTTGGAATCTATAATGGGATATTTCAGAGCACTTTGAAGTTTATTGTAACAAAAGAAATATCCTCCGAAATAACTAGAAAACAGCTTTCTGAGAATCCACTTTATAATTGTGGAATTCATCTCTCAGGGTTACATGATACTTTTCATGGAGCAGTTTGATAGCACTGCTTTTGGGGAATCTGAGAAGGGATATTTTGGATCACATTGAAGTCTATGGTGACAAAGGAAATATCCTCCAAAAAAAAGTAGAAGGAACCTTTCTGAGAAAGTTCTTTGTGATGTGAGAATTCATCACACAGAATTACAACTGTCGTTGCATGAAGCAGTTTGCTAACACTCTTTTGATAGAATCTGCAAAGGGATATTTGGGTGTG
>NW_016814039.1:0-980 GCF_001698545.2 Rhinopithecus bieti
GAAGAGGGACCATACAGAGATGCACTGCAATGGCTTCAGCCTGGAAGGGGTGCCAGGGAAAGTGTGCAGAAGGACTGTAGAAGCTGCTAAGACCTAGAGTGCATGCGGGGATTGAGAAGATCATTGAAGGCAGAAAGGGAAGAAGATACAAACCTACTACAGTGGGAGGGAGAATATCACATTATAGGAAATAAAAAAATATTAAAAAGTGTCTTGTATGAGGGGAAGAGGGGTTAAAGAGGTAAGCAGGAGGCAGAGCTCCTTGCCACAAGGCTAAAGAGTTTGGACTCTACCCAAAGGTATGGATAAACTGATTCAAATACATATCTTGAGCCAACCTAACCTTTCAGAGCTACCAAAACCATAGAAAAACCAACTCTACTTACCTGTTTGTTCTGCACACTATTAAAAATGCATATGTATACACATACATTTACACATAAAGGTATGTAAAATTGTCTAAACGATTCAGTACTTGTGGATCCTAATTGCAAGATTTTATTACAGATTTTAGAGACAGCAACAACCATCTTTAATTTTCACAGCCTAGGTTGAGTTTTCAGCTTCACTCAGACAAAAATATCAGCTCTCCTTTGTGTCTTGAGTACATTTCAGGGCCAAGTCACACAAGAGAATGGGAATCAAGACTTACAATGCCATTTTCACAATTGCTTTCCTGATTATAATCATACCGCAAGATGTTATTCCAGAACTTAATTATTTTATTGCTCCTTTGTCATTTTCAAAGTGATAACAAATACAAAACATAAAATAAAATAAAATAAAAGTCGCGTATGAATACATGGTTTCACAGAGATCTACCAGGGATGTCTCTGATATTTTTCCTTTTTACACAATCAATGTTTCCTTTAGTTAGAGAGGGACTTCAATCTATCAGACTGCTGAGAGCACGCCTTTGAAATCCTCAGGTCAACAATTTAAGTGAAATAGAAATTGAGAGAGGAAAAGTTCACATCCTT